>NC_059353.1:51585000-51687500 GCF_019703515.2 Myxocyprinus asiaticus | reverse complement strand
AAAAAAAATGAAAGATAATTAATTCATTCGGAAAAGTTTTATTCATATTGTCTTTGAAGCAATAGATAAAATAAATAAATAAATAAATAAAAATGTGTTACTGTATTTTGCCTTTGCACAGTACTATAAGTATTCCATTGGTATGTTTTAGCAACCCGAACAGCCGGACACGGCAAAACTGGCTTAACCAATGGCATGAGTTTGGGGTGGGACCATCTGTTTGTTTGACCAATGGTAGACGGGGGAGTGTTCAAGAATGCTGTTTGTCATTATTTAAGTAATTCTGTTTGGTGATTCTAGCGGTGTGAGAATAGACCGCAACAGCACCCACTTTTTCAGCCGTTTTGGTTCTGGAAGTATTTTTCCCATTCATTTTTTCCATAGGAATTTCATAAAATTCTTTATAAAAGACTGGGTTCCCACACGTCCTGGAAAACCTGGAATTTGGCAATGCAGTTTTCCAGTCATGGAAAATGAGAAAAATACCTAAATGCCTCGGAAAATAATAATTTGTCCTGGAAAAAAAAATCCTACAAAACTGCATTGGGGGCCCAGAGACTGCCGGGAGCAGTGGTGTCTGAGTGGTGTCTCTTCTACCAAAATATTTAAATATTTGATAGAGATTATCAATTGAGTGCAGTTGGATATGAATGTTAAAAGATCATCTACAAAGACTAGGCTACAAGCTAGTAATTTTATTGTCTTTCCTTGTCATCCGTGCCAGAGATGATGACATCTGATTAATTTTCACCAAACTGGCGCAGAAATCTATTTGTTTATAATTAAAGTCTCGTAATATGCTGATTAATAAAGCTAAATTTAGAAGGAATAAACGTTATGTTCTAAAGGTTCTCTGGAACCGTTTGAACTCATGTGGCGCCTCATGTTTACTCACATGCGGGGAAAAGAGGTAACTCGTGCAGAGCGGGACAGGGCATAAATGAAGTGTGTTCGGTGCTGGAGAAAAATATTCAAGAAAACAGCGCAGAAAAATCAGAGCTGGTGTAAACGGCACTGTTGTTTTGTCACGCTGCTCACTAGAGACGATGTGAGGGCGCAACGGTCATCATGATGTCTTGCGGTCCGGACCCGGACCGAGGTGACTGGCGTAATCGTTAGTAACGTCATACAGTCTGAGAAAGCCAAACTGCTTGCGTTTTTAGAGACACACGCCCAATTGTCTATATGTAGAACACAGGCTAAATATAAAAAAATTACTCAAAAGCTTATCATCGATATCTTGGATTTTTTTATCGTCATAAATATCGAGATAATTTTATTGCCCAGCCCTAGATGTGAATAATTTTTTTTTATAATTTAACAATCGCTAATACCACCATATGTAGGGCCCTCTGATTTCCACGATGCAAAAAACACGGACGGAATCACTAAATCCAGTCATAAAAACAGCATTAGCTATAAAACACAGAATGTCAAGGAATTTGACCAGTGGCGATTTTAGGGGGTGGCCTGTGGTGGCCTGGGCCACCCCTGAAATCTCATTGGCCACCCCAGAACTGATTGGTAGTTCATCATGTTCATCAACACAAGAACGAAGAACCAATAGAAACACCTGTCAATCAAAGATGACATCTCAGGTCATTTGTTGATTTAGAGCCACACTGACCCGGGGTCAGTTTTATATTTCTGACCATTATAGTAGTGGTGGGACTGAAGCTGTGTGAGCTGATGTTTGATCAGTGGGGGGAGGGGCAGGCCGCGGGTGGCCAGGCAGGTGCCGCAGGTCGCGGGCGCAGCGGGCGCCAGGTCTGGAGTATAACGGTCGGTCAGAAGCACGAAGCTGACACGAGCTAGCGTCTACCTCCAACTTCCAATGAGTTGACGACGTCGATTTGTGGTCAAAAAGAAAGCTGTTATTTGAGAGGTATGTTCATCTAATCTAACGTTTAATTTATCCCGAATTTCCATGTGACTGTGAGAACATTTTTTCATTGTTACAGTAGCTAGGTTAAAGAGTAAGCTAGACCCTACACCACATTCAGCATGTTATCTTTATATTGACATGAAATATGAAATGCCATGTTTTCTGATTTAATGACGGAGGTGTGTAAAGCGTTTTACAGATGTATATGTTCAATAGCTAAAGTTGTATATATGGCTAACCTGTGTGTGAAATGGAAGGGTTTGTGCTGTGACTGTACTTTAAATCTTTACATGAGTTATTTATGAGCTCTTTATGTGTATTATTGGTCAGTCAGACCAATAAAATCTTCAAAGTTTTTATACCTTATTTGACATTTTAAATATGCAGAGGCAGGGCAAATTGCACTTAAATGCTGCAAATGATTTGACTAATATTCAAAGTAATTGAAGCTATCAGAACATGTGGAAAATAAACCTGAGTAGACACTGTAAATAGAGTTTTGTTTTTTACTGTATTCAGAGCTCAATCTGCAATTTTGGGGTTTCCAGACAGACACCTATAAGCCCCCGTAGCCAATTTCACACACTGATTTGTACCCAATTTAACAATATTTCTGCTGGACAGTGCTGTTATAGCTAATAAATGAATGAATAATTGATCGAATGATTGATTGAATTGCGCCTCAATCAGTTATCACCTGTACTTGTATCTTTATATGATTATACACTATACCTGATGTTATTCTCTACAATGAGAATAGCTCTTAAAAATGTGGAACTGACTTTTCCTAAACAATTACTGACTTAAAAATGGATGTTATGTTAAAATAACCAGAGATTCCCAGAAACTGTAATAGGTTGAAATAGAACAGGAATAGAAAACTGTCAAATGTCAAAACAACAGTCTGATATTGAATACAAACAATTCAGTGAATGCTAACATGAGTTTAAGAATTCATTTATTCTACATGTGTAGATGTTGAAGCAAAGCAATGCGATTATTTACACATTTTGATCATGTGCCATTCATAAAGGTTCTCCCGGTATCGCCACCCCACACTAGGTCTGTGCCCCATCTTGGCCACCCCAATAAAATGTCCTGGATACGCCACTGAATTTGACAAATTTGGGACGAAAATTCATGTTTGAATGCTCAAACAAATTAAAATCGCGATATGTCATAGTGTGATTAATAAACTGCAAAATGCTGTGTTTTAATTGAAGAAATATATAATCTGCGTGTGCTGAGCACTTCAAAATGAATGTGTGAAGCCGGCCGCTCGTACACTAAAAACACCTCATCGTGATCATCACGTGCGCTCTTGTGTGTGTAGTAGGTGACAGAGAGCAGAGTGTTCTGAAGTGTGCAGCACATACAGACTATATATTTATTTAATTAAATCACAGCTAGGGCTGGGCGATAGGACGATGTAATCGGATATCGACGATGTCTTACAAATCTCCTGATGCCGATTTCGACACTCATTGACAGGCGTTGATCGACAATATCGGTAAATGGCAAAACCATGAATCTAGGAAGTCCTCAGATATATTAAACAGAAGCCCAGGGTGTGAAATTAGCACCCGCCATCTGCCAAATGTGACGAGGTTGAATCAAGCTCCTTATTCTCAATCTCCTCGTCCAAATGTATTTCATGCGCGGGTAATTTTGCTCACCTACATGCGACCTGTAAGACATCTCGGAGTAACACATGACAAGAAATGCTGTTAAACACAAAGACGCGCTTGAAGAAACACACTTTATTATATTTTTAAGAACAGACAAAAGAAGATCCGTCAATGCCCGTGTCTGATGCGCTGTTTGTTCAGAGGTGTGCAGCGGGAGCGTCTCGTCATGTATGTGAAGAGTTATCAGTCTTTCTTCTCTGTTTCAGTCGTCTGAAAACTGTTTGCAAGAATAGTGTCGTATATGAGAATGCTGCAAATGACCTCAGACCATCTCAGGAGGTGCTGTGAGTTTAATTCACTTTATTTCCACGGAGCAGTTCACACTTAACATGCATTGTGAACGCAACTCATAGATATCTTTGTATTAAAGAAACAAAGACTAAAGTGATTCAATCATAAAATAATACAAGACCACGTTCACCTTGAACCTAAAATTGAGATTTATTTTCTTTAAGCAGCATTAACTGTATTAATGAAACTCAATACAGACACAGATTCCATAAGAACACATTTGACAGCATTATTTTGGGAACTCAAGGGAATTTATTAGACTTACACCTCATATAAAAACTGGTGTTTTCTATTCGTTTAAGGACAGACTATGTGAAGTATCAAACTGTTTTGAAAGTAGAAATTATGTGGGTTGTGTTGAACTTTCTATAGGTACTGCGGTTTATATTATTATTATTATTATTATTATTATTATTATCTTTATTTTTATAATTGTCTTTAGTTCTTAATTTTAGGCTGTTAATAATTTTCCACCTGTTGTCGTAGACGAATACTTGTGTGATGCAAATGAGGCCGTTAGAGACGGTAAATGTTTGGATATGGGAAGGTGGTTATATAAGATTTTTTGATCACTTCGTTATTGAACACACTTTGTGTGTTGTGAAAAGCACTAACGAGCTATAGTATCTGGCATAATGATTGTTTATTCCGATAATTATAATAAATGTAATTACTGCATATTGCTGTTGCCACCATTACGTAAAACTCGTGCGGCCATTCGTTAAAGTGATTTTACTGTGGTTAAGGAGGTTTTAGGCGATACATCATTAAATCTGAATTACACTCGGCCATCAACCACAGTGCTCTCTAGCAATCAGAATGAGCCATTAAAAACAAATATCATCAATATTGTATTTGAGCAAATACACACATATAGAGATAAACTTATATTGAATGTCATCAAAAGATATCATGTTTTCAGCTATATCGTCCAGCTCTAGTAGAAACACACATAACATGATGCCACAACAGGCCATTAAATAACCAGTTCAGTTCATCTTCAATCAAACACTGTGTTTGTCTTTTCCTCACAAACCTACAGATCCAATAAGCAGCACAGCAGGAGTATGTGTCGCACTGCTCATCACCTGTCTCACCATTCTTCTGCTGTCTGTCTCTCTCTCTCATCGTGCTGCTTGTACTGTGTTGCTGATGTGTTTGTGTAAAGATCTTTAAATATTCATTCATCTGGCATCTGATACACACGCAGCAGTTGTGAGTTTAACCTGCAGGTGAATCTACAGAGAGATGTTTGTGTTTATGTGAGTGAGAAATGAATGTGTGTTTGAGTGAAACATGGTGAGATTCATGGAGAAAAACGTCTCACGTATGTCTGCGCAAAAACACACTATTGAGAATGACCGACTCTTTTGTCTTGCTAAGACTAGTTTCATAGCAAACATTTGATATTTCCTAAATACACACAATTAAATCATATTTACACTTTTAGTTTGGCAAAATTACAGCTTGATTGGAAAGGACGCACAATAAAATGTATTTCTGTATTTCATCTCAAGCATGTTCTTCACTCACACTTTCCTCCACTTGGTTAACAAGTACACTAACATTTTATTAGGGGCGAAATTGTTTGGCGTGGTGGAAATGACGTCACAACTGTGACTGTGTGAAGCAAACGTATCCACTTTGACCAAAAAGTCTCTTATACAATACGTTTGCTTCACGCAATAAGAATGACGGATGAGACCACATATTATGTATACGTATATGTTTGGATTTTGCTTAATATGTGTGAATGCTAGTACACCATATACAAAAGCACAATGTATGTCTACAACATTTTTTGAACATTAGTATTTTTGAGTATGTTCAACTAGAGGAGTTACGGTAAACGCTTTATCTTGACCTATAAATGGAATCCGGTGCGCTGCTGTTATTTGGACACTGATGACGATGTAATTTGAAAACGTTTTGATTCTGCGCTGAGCACTTTTTGGCCTCTTTTTTTTTTTCTCCCCAATTTGGAATGGCCAATCCCCAATGCGCTCTAAGTCCTCGTGGTGGCGTAGTGACTCGCCTCAATCCGGGTGGCGGAGGACGAATCTCAGTTGCCTCCACGTCTGAGACCGTCAATCCACGCATCTTATCACGTGGCTTGTTGAGTACGTTACCGCGGAGACCTAACACTATTCTCCACGGCATCCACGCATAACTCACCACACGCCCCACCGAGAGCGAGAACCACTAATCGCGACCACGAGGAGGTTACCCCGTGTGACTCTACCCTCCCTAGCAACCGGGCCAATTTGGTTGCTTAGGAGACCTGACTGGTGTCACTCAGCACGCCCTGGATTCAAACTCGCGACTCCAGGGGTGATAGTCAGCGTCAATACTCGCTGAGCTACACAGGCCCCCCCACTTTTGGCCTCTTAAAATTTCTGAAAGATTTTTTCTATGGATATTCATGTGCAAGTCATCTCTTTCCTTGGATTAAATTTTTTGAGCCTACATACTGAAGCAATTTTTTATTTATATTTATTTATATCATTTAACCAGGAAGGTCCCACTGAGATACAGTCTCTTCTTCCAGGCAGTCCTGGTCAAGACGGCAGCACATATAAGTTTCACAATAAAATGGCCAAGGAGCATAAAAAGAAAAAGCAGTTTTACCAAACCCAGAATGCACCCTTGGGACTTTTAGCTGAATTTGAGTTGTAGATCTCGTGCAGTAACTATTTGTATGATAGGTTAAAAGATTAGAAACATAAGGGGGTAATTTACCTAAAAGTGCTTTGGCAATAAATAAAAACATATGCAATTGTCTCCTGTGATATAAGGATGACCAAGCTAAGGATTCATACAAAATACAATGATGAGTACGTGACTCTGCACCACAAACAGAGTCCAGTTTCTTAGAGTTTCAAGTTGAAATTTGTTTGTTTTAATAAAAAGTTGGACAAGTTGAAGAAACACCTGTATTGGAGAATGATCATTTTTATTATTGGGTGAAATTTTCCTTTATAATGTGATGTGAGTAATCTCCATTAGAGGCTTTTAAATGACTGCTGTTACACACATTAAAGTATATGTTTAAGAGCTGAAAGACAAGACCAATTTACTCACCCATATGAGCAAAAAACCTCCATTCACAATGATGAATAGAAGGTAAATTAGAAAGCACACACACACTTTTTGAACAACAACAGAAGACAGTATCATTGATTTTGAAGCACATGCACTTTTATCCACAACAGTACAAAATCAGCAATTCCCGTATAGTATTGATCGCTGTAATGTTCTCAGATAAACCGTTAGAGCTCGTTCAGTTTGCCAGAACAATCAACACTATTCCACATTATCTGGACTTATACTGGAAAAATCTTTAGTCTAACAATGACAAATGTGCTTCTATGGAAGACGGATCTGGCCACAGAATAAAAAAATGACTTCAGGGACACCAGAAAGCGTTTTATTGTGAGAAAGCAGCGTTCCAGATTACATGCAACTGTTTAAGTGGCATACTCGTTACTCTCATATTCATGCAGCATTCTCCACTGCAACGTAATTTCCCCCTGACACTTGTGTAAATAACAATCATGGTATCCTTGGAAGACTACACTATTTTATTCTCTGTTGCTTTCTTATTGCTCCATTATGTTCTAAGCAATGTTCTTACCTTACCCCGATTCACTACGGTAAGCTTATAAAAATGATTTGTATTTTGAGCTGTCGATCGGATTTGCCGTGAAATCGCTGGCTGATGTCGTACATCCTTGCGTCATTACGTCACGTCCATGAACATGGGAAAGAATAACCGGCTGTCTTGTGTTCCAGCTGGACAGCATAGCAACAATCTGGATGAATGTTTATCTGTTATCCATTTGGTGAAGTTGTTTATCTGCTATAATGCTTGGATATGTTGTCTGTAGGGTTGTTGAAGCTTATATAGCTTATATTAGTCATAATCACACCCAGGCAAAGCTTAAATCATAAGATTCATCCACCAGAAGAGCAGAGCCGAAACACGACTGACATAAAGTATTCCTCCACAAATTGCTTGCAATTTCAACTTTCAACCACAGATGTCGCTAGAGAGCACAAGTTACGTAGTACAGCTTTAACTTTCCATTGGATATGCAGCAGAACTGCGCTACAATAGTGGGATTTCCCTCTTACATAAAACTCTGGGATTCCCCCAGTGTACGAGCATATACGCGAATGTGAGGGACCGTCAATATTTTACATAGGTGTGTATAATTGGGTATAGTTTATAATGTGTACGTGCTTTTCGCACTGTAATCCTAGAAATGTTAAATTCTTTCCGCTGTGTTGACTTATTGTTGGGCTCCATCCTAGGATGTTTGTTATCAGGTCTGTTCACACACATGCACACTCTTCAAAGCCTGTTAGAACGCTGCTTATATGTTTACATGACCACATTGTATGGCGCTCTGGGCAAAACCTGCTTCAACACGGCCCCAAAGATGTTGACCGGGGGATGGTCTGTGTGGGTGCCTCGTGCCGCCCCCCCAAAAGTTGGCGCCCTGGGCAACTGCCCATGTCGCCCATCTCCTTTTGTTTTCCTGGGTAAACAATAACAACATAATATGGGTTTGGAATGACATGAGAGTGAGTAAATAATGTCAGAATTTTAATGTGTGACTGAACTATTCCTTTAAGGTAACAACTGTCCATATTCGTGTTGGATATTTGGAGCGGCGGTGGCACAAAAAACCTTGCATCAGTTGAGTGAGTGTTTGTCAGTACACTGACAGTAATAACTGGCCATTGAGACAGAATGTCTTAAATCAACTCAACAAATCTCTCTCAAGCACTTTAATAAGGCAGAAAATTACACCACAGTCATGCAGTAATTGCAGCACTGCTGAGAGCATTCCATACAAACCTGAAAACACACCCGCACATGCATGCATCTGCTGCACTACAAGAGCTGCCACAACACACAGGCAGTGGCGGATTTAGGCATGGGTGACATGGGCAGTTGCTCAGTGTGGCATCTTGCGAGGGGGCGGCACGAGGCACCCACACAGACAAACCCCCCCCCCCCCCCAACAACTTTGGGGGCGTGTTGAAGCGGGTTTCGCCCAGGGCGCCATACAAGCTAGAACCGCTACTGCACACAGGCAACGTTTGTCCAGTCTTGACTATTTCATGCCAAAACTGTTGATGTTGACTAAAATCATACCAGATAATTGGAGATGATGCAAGACTATACTACAGTGAGCCTTAACATTAGTACACATATTAGTACACACAACATGTCAGTTAAACATCAAGGCAAAACATATATGAAAATTAAAGTACAGTCAGCATGTCAAGTTTGTAGAAATGTCATCTTTGTGTCCAATGTGGTTTTATACATTTTTGGGAAAAATAAATAAATAAATATTTTGAGACTCCAATTTTTTTTTCCTTGTTAAATGTGTTTCATTTTTTCCCCTTTTTTTAAGTAACACCTCCATATTTATAATTAAATGTTTATTTAATTATTATTATTTTATTGTTATTTATTTTATTATTTATTTTTATTTTTATCAAATTGGACACAAATATGACATTTCCACAAACTTTATATGTGTTGTTTTAATTAGATTTTTATTAAAGACTTCTTATTTATATCACCTCGGACAATGTCATTGGTGGATTCAAAAGAATTTATTGAATTATTGTTGCATTAAAAAACGAATTCTCTAAAACTAATGTTGAGATTTAGGTTCATATTATTTATAATACATGTTGTCTGCCATGCAAGAATGAAAAATGAATCAGGCATATACTGTATGCTTGCTCTTAAATCACTTAAATAATAATAAATGAATATTTTGGCATACTGATGCTCCACGCTGAAAAAATAAAAAATATAAAATGAAATTAATGAATAACTACTTGCATAACCAACACAAAATGGGTGTCATTTTAAAGCTCAGAAGCTGGACTTTACAATGCATATAGGCAAAATAACCTTTTTGCTGAGAAATTAGAAGTGTTCTGCTTTTTTATAAGTTATGACATTTGAGTATTTACGTTTACATTTACATTTATGCATTTGGCAGACGCTTTTATCCAAAGCGACTTACAGTGCCCTGATTACAGGGACAGTTACACCATACTGTCAAACATATGGTCAAAACATTATACAGATCGGAAAAGTCTCGAGTAGAACACAAGCATATTGTTTCACTCACAGAAAAAGTATATATAGAATATAAAGCTGTGAAAGCTCAGAGTTTAAAGCAGATGCTCCCGATTAAAATGAGCCCAAATACAATGTGATACGACGCAAAAGATCTTACTGGAAATGTGATGCTACCTAAGATATCTTTTTTGTCATCCTGGGTGACGGTCTCTGGTCACAAAACAGACCACTCAGGAGCTGTTGTGGTCTGTCATAAGTAAAAAAAACACATCACATTAACTACTGGACCTAGTGAGACTCTCATTATGTTCTGAACTCCAGTGATGAACATAAAATTCCCAATATTCCCCAGCAACCTCTGACCCCTCTGGCCCACCGACACAGAGTCACATGAGTGCAGAAAATAAAGAGCCAATTACATGTGAATTATAGCTCTGAACTAACATCAAATAACTTTTTACACACTGTGACGTCAAGCCGTTTAATTTAATTAAATCAAACTCTCTGAGGGCCTTCTTTCTTCAGCCCCTCCGGAACGCCACATCCGTACAGGATTAACCACGCACAAGCTTCCAGCTTTCTGAAGCATTTAACAAAAATTACTCCACTGCAGCTTATTCCATTGAACTTAATCAATTTACAAGCTTTTTAAACTCCTGCGACATAATTCTGGGATGTGGTGACTCGCTTCTGAACATCACTGACTTCAACTAGCACACAGAATTACTCCTGAATAGAGGAAGAGAGCGTGATATCCACTCTGGATGTGATAAACGCTTTATAAGTTAGTGGAAGAGAAACTCTATTATGGTATATACTGTGTGACGGTAGATCTGTAAACCTTGATCCGCTTTTCCACTGACTTCAGAACCAAACAATGATGAACCTGACTACATTACAAATGAACCTGACTGCAAACAAACCTAGTGCATCACAGTCTTTGTTTACAAGTCTTTCTGATAGTTGAGAACATATACAGTGGCAAGAAAAAGTATGTGAACCCTTTGTAATTACCTGCATTTATGTATAAATATGTCTTAAAATCTGGTTTGATCTGGAAGTTACAATAATGAATAAACACGATCTGTTTTATCTAATAACACACTAATTATTGTATTGTTCTTGTACATATTACATCATTCAACCATTCACAGTATAGGTTGGAAAAAGTATGTGAACCCCTAGGCTAATGATGTCAACAAAAGCTAATTAGAGTCAGGAGTTGGCAAACCTGGCATCCATTTAATGAAATGAGATTGTAGGTGTGGGTTAGAGCTGCTTTGACTTATAAAAAGCACTCAAACATTTTGAGTTTGCTCATTCACAAGAAGCATCTGCTGACGTGGATCATGAGATCTCAGAAGAACAATGATCAAGAACTGTTGCTTTGCATGAAGCTGGAAAGGGTTACAAAGTTATCTTGAAGAGTTTAGATATTCATCTGTCCACAGTTAGACAAACTGTCTATAAATGGAGATGATTTAGTACTATAGGTACTCTCTCTAGAAGTGGCCGTCCACTCAAGATGACTCAAAGGACACACAGCAGAATGCTCAATGAGGTAAAAAAGAACATTTCTATTAAATTTCTCCTGATTAAACTGCATTAACAATAGTAGCACCTGTAGATTCCAGAAATATGTGTTCTTTCTCCACTTTCCTCTCATCTCTTACCCTCATGAGAGAGCGCGTGTTCCCCTAATTAAAGTCCAATCAGCAAAAAGTGAAACATGAACTATTAATAAAATCATCCAACTAAATGAAAAGGCTAGGATGGAATTTAAAAAATATAATAATACTTTATTCAATATATATGATAATGTATTAAATATAATGCAAAAATTAAACTGAAATAAAATAAAGGAATAATAATAATTATATGAAAGAATGAAAATGAATCAATAACCAAAAATGTCACATTAAGTTTTATTGCACCTATGGGTTATCAGTTTGTCTTCAGTTTGACACTAAGCTTCATTTTTTTAAATTGATCTGAATATAGAGAATATTTTGTAAGTCTATATGTGATTTAAAGCCTTTTTTTATATATATAAACCTTTTAAACTGTTTTTGTTAGCAAAAACTAGGCAAAGTGACATTACTGGGAAGAGAAAAATTCAATTAAAAGTGACTGTGTGCAGAAAGCTTGCATACAGCCAGTTATGACAGAGATCCTGATAAAAGGTGAAATGATCGGGATCAGTATCGGCCGATCAGTTGACAAGAGGATCGGTGAACGGTATCGGCTGTAAAAATCAGTACGGTGGAGGGAGCATCATGATTTGGGGCTGCTTTGCTGCTTTGGGCCTGGACGCTTGCCATCAAAGGGAAAAATGAATTCCCAAGTTTATCAAGATATCCTACAGGATAATGTCAGGGTGGCTGTGTGCCAGCTGAAGATCAGTAGAAGTTGGGTGATGCAGCAGGACAATGACCCTAAACATCAAAGTAAATCCACTACAGAATGACTTCAAAAAAAGAAAATCCACCTTTTGAAGTGTCCCAGTCAGAGCCCAGACCTTAACCCAATAGAGATGCTGTGGAATGACCTCAAGAGAGACACCAGACATCCTAAGAATATGTCTGAGCTGAAGCAGTTCTGTAAGGAAGAATGATCTAAAATTCCTTCTGAACATTGTGCAGGTCTAATCCACAGATACCGGAAACACTTGATTGAGGTTATTGATGCCAAAGGATGATCGATCAGTTATTAAACCAAAGGGTTCACTTACTTTTTCTTGACACTGTATTAGTACCCACAGAATACGTTTTAAAGATGCTGAAAATGATACAAAATAAAAAGTAATGTAATGATTGTGTTTTCATGATCAATCATTTCTGTCACTTGCAAGTACTGAAGCCCTTAGAGCTCATAAGCTACTGTTATCTAAACATGACATGATACATGTGACATCACATCCAGTTGTGTGAAACTCTGAGGCATGCGGTGTTATCTAAAGCACTCTCAGGAAATTATTTACTAAAGCACGGCTCAACAATAAGGATTTTTTTGTGCTCAGGTTTTATCTTTTACTTGACCGACCACAAAAATAATAATAATAATAATAAATAAAAAAAAATGTATAAAATAAAAATTGGAATTTTCGTTTTTTATGATTGTATGAATTTTTTTTGCTACAGTATATGTCTCTGAAATTTTTTTTTTATATTAAATATTAAATATTAATATTAAAAAAATTAATTTTGTAGATTTTGAACTGGCAAACTATAATCTAACTCTATAAAAGCGAATTCATACAGACACTTTGGTTGGAAAATAATGGCATACGATGGCATCACAATTTTGACAAACTTTCATATAATTTCATCACTTATATAAAAACATGCAAACTTGATAATATGCACAATAAATAAATAAATAAATAAAATAAAATAAAAAACCTGATCCACTAATGCAGTGGTTCCCAACCTTTTTTCAGTAAAGCCCCCCCATTTACAAGAAAGTGTTACAAAATAAACACAGACAGAACAGCTGTTCAGCCATTTATTTCTTCTCATATAATTACATAAATGTTTTAAATTAAATTACATTTAAATGCAAATCAATATTTCATGTCTATTTATTTATTTATTTGGTTAGTAGCGGTTTAATAAGCAGGATAATGTAAAGTCAGCCGAATGTTATCGCAAAATAAACCTCTTCAGGGTGATAATAATAATAATAATTATAATTATAATATTTTATTTGTATAGAACATTTCATACATAAAATGCAGCTCAAAGTGCTTCACAGTTGAGAATATAAAAACATACAGAAAATGGAAAAGAACATTACAGACAAAGTAAAACGATTTAAGACTAAAATCAAAGAATAAAATGATATAGAAGATTAGGGGAAAAAATAAATAATAATATTAATAAAGGATACACAATTTAATAAAATGACCAAAAGACATTAAACATATTAATCAAAAGCTATCTTAATAAGATACGCTTTTTAAAAATGTGAATGCTTGTTGCTTGTCTAATTTCAATAGGTAAAATGTTCCAGATTTTTGGGTCATAATGGCTAAAAGCAGCTTCTATATTACAAATATTCTACACTGGAAGACCTCAAACTGAGTTGGAATATATTTTGATAAACAGTCAGAAATGTATAACAGTGCTAGGTCATTAAGTGCTTTTAAAAACCATTAAAAGAACCTTAAAATCAATCCTGTATTTAACAGGTAACTAATGCAAATGAGCTAAAACAGGTGTAATGTGGTCTCTCCTCCTGTATCTAGACAGCACTCTTGACTGCAGCTTATCCATACTGTTCTTAGGTAAGCCAGTATAAAGTGCATTACAATAATCAATGTGAGGAAAAGTGTGAATAAATGTTTTAGCATCATCCAGTAAAACAAAGGTCTAATTTGTGCAATATTTTTAAGATGCTAAAAACAGGTCTTAGTAATATAATTTATATATAGTTCATTATTTCTTTAGTTCATTAGTTCATCTTTGAATGCAGAGCCAGAGTACTGAGTGCAGTTTCAATTATTTCCCTCACATATTTTGTGCCTACAATAAGAATCTTAGTTTCATGCTGATGCAAGAGTCTTCTGATCACCCTGTCGGGGTTTATTTTGCGATAACAATCGGCTGACTGTACATTATCCCTTACAGAGTTATCAGTGTGTTCCTGTGCATGTAAACACACTCTATGTGGCAACAGAGACTCTGAGAAAAGAGAAAACACAGACAAACACAATCCTGCTGGATTGCTCACATGCATTAACCCCGTAAAGCCTGACATATGAAAAAATTGTCAGAAAATTATTTTTAAAAAAAGTGTACATTTTTTTTATGTATGCTATTTGATGCATTAGGGTTTAAAGGTCATTCTGCTCCTGAGAGCCAGCAATTCATTTTTGTGTAGGATATTTGTTATGTAAGTTTTTCTACAGTGGTAAATCTTGGGGTATTATCAGAGGTCTCTCTGGGGTTTTCAGAGATAATAAATGTTTGTGAGTTTGACCATGACAACTTCCTCTTCTTGCTCTATAAATATGCATTGAAATGTATCACAGTATCAAATACAACATGAATAAAATATTATTTTTATCATATGTATTTAATGCACCAAACACTATATTGACATTTAAAAAAGGGAAATTGTAAAACTTTTTTCGCTGGGTCTCATGAACTTATGGTAAGATGACATCATAATAGCTTATCATGTAAAATAATGAGATCTTTATAATGACAAATACACAGAAATATTAGTTCACACTTTCAATATATCTTATAAAATGTAAATGTCAGAATTTTAAAGCTCTGTGATTTGTTTTGTGGTGTGCATGAATGTAATGTAATGATGATTGAGAGATATTCCTCAAAAGTCTGTTGTATCATATTTAATACATGGATTTCAAAGGGGATTTTCAATAAAATAATATACAAAATTTTAACCAAGCACAAGTTGCTTATATTCAGCAAATACTCATTTTAAAATATCAGTAACAATATAATCATTACTGTCACTTTTACTTTATTAAAATAAGCTGTCATTTATCCCAACATAAGAGTCATAAGTTTTCATTTTAAATAGATCGATATAAACATTAAAACCACTTTAATTCACAAATAACCACTAGATGGTGCCGTAAACATGTGAAACTTACATACTATAGGTTGTTTGGCTCCTCAGCTTGAACAGTATTATATTTGATACACACAGCATTATAGGGTTAATAATGAAATTATTTTTGTAAGCTTTCAGTAAAAAATTATATTTACTGTAGAACATAAAATCAAAACAATTTTCAACCTATTTGTACAATTATAAAGTAAATCACATGCAATATGCCCGTGAAGCGCATGGAAATAAATCCATACTCTTTATTTGGGATCTCAGTACATCAGGGCATCAGTGTTTTAGCACATATACAAAACTGCATTAGTGTGTGTGTTTTATCATGTACCTCTGTGAACTGATCTGTGTGTTTGGGCGAGTATGTGATAGTGGGCGAGTGAGTGTGTGTGTGTGTGTGTGTGTGTGTGTGTGTGTGTGTGTGTGTGTAGTTGAAGAGAATCCCAGAGCAGTTCAGAGCTCCATTACACACAGTGCTGCCAGTTGTCTCTCTCTCTGTTGAACTTGAGCCTGAAAACAACCTACACAACAACATTCCCACAACACTTCCTGAACCTCTATCTGTAGTAACAGATGACACTCAAAACTCTATATACCGCCCACTCCCATGATGCACTGTGAATAATGCAATTGAGTCGCTCTCCCTATACAGTATTTGTATATATCTGAATATTCTGCAATACAATTAAATTATACTTCAAATGAAGAACTTTAAATCAATAGTTTTATACAGTTCCATTGTTTTTAATTGGATTATGTCATTCGCAATGCATCATGGGATTGTAGTTCAAGTGCACAGTCTTGTATCTTTGTCTTTTTGTCTGATTTTCAAATACTTTTGTGCTTCATATCAAATTTGTAATGTTGTGATTCACCTCAGATCTGGCTGATTTGATTCAAAACTCCTTCAGTGTTCCCAATCAAGGCAAACTTTTCCAGGACATTTTATGTGCCCAACGGGTGTAATATTTAAGCAAAAACACACTAGAAGTCATGATGTACTGGATGTTTTTTTGTTGTTGTTGTTGTTTTTTTTTATCTGTATTTGACAGTTTAATAAAATGTTATTATCAAAATGGTGTCTAATCGAATGAATTCATTAAATGTTTAATCAAACGGAAATTGAATTATTTTAATTATTTTAATTTGTCAACATAACATTTAAATAAAAGCCTTATAGCACAATCCGAAAAAGAAAAAAAAAACATCACAGACGTGGGATATTGCTTTATTATTACTATTATTTAATTACAGCACACATTACATTACTATACATTAGTAATATATTCATATTTTTCTTTTGCCATTATACACGTCCATTTAAATCAAGCGTTTATTTTTACGTTTCTGTGTGTTTTTGACGGTAGTTTCTCACCTCCGGATAAGAAGTTGGAAACATGGCCCAGTGTGATTATTAAACTCCAAAAAGCTGTGATTAGGGCTGTGCGATATGTCATTTATTTTTATTTTATTAGCGATAATCGTCTTTAAAAAAAAATTGCGATGTCCGATTATATCGCCAACCCACCTTCTGAGGGTCGGTGAATATTTTCCTCCACTGATTTTGCTTTAAAAAATGTATTAATTTATTGAAACACGAAAAACGTAAAAGATATTTCTAAATTCAAATTGCACTTTAAACTAAACGGGAAAAAAAACAATTAAAATAACGAAGTGATCAAAAAATCTTATATAACCACCTTCCTAAATCCAAACATTTACCGTCTCCAACGGCCTCATTTGCATCACGCAAGTATCAGTCAAGGACAACAGGTGGAAAATTATTAACAGCCTAAAATTAAGAACTAAAGACAATTATAAAAATAAAGATAATAATAATAATAATAATAATAATAATAATAATATAAACCGCAGTACCTATAGAAAGTTCAACACAACCCACATAATTTCTACTTTCAAAACAGTTTGATACTTCACATAGTCTGTCCTTAAACGAATAGAAAACACCAGTTTTTATATTAGGTGTAAGTCTAATAAATTCCCTTGAGTTCCCAAAATAATGCTGTCAAATGTGTTCTTATGGAATCTGTGTCTGTATTGAGTTTCATTAATACAGTTAATGCTGCTTAAAGAAAATAAATCTCAATTTTAGGTTCAAGGTGAACGTGGTCTTGTATTATTTTATGATTGAATCACTTTAGTCTTTGTTTCTTTAATACAAAGATATCTATGAGTTGCGTTCACAATGCATGTTAAGTGTGAACTGCTCCGTGGAAATAAAGTGAATTAAACTCACAGCACCTCCTGAGATGGTCTGAGGTCATTTGCAGCATTCTCATATACGACACTATTCTTGCAAACAGTTTTCAGACGACTGAAACAGAGAAGAAAGACTGATAACTCTTCACAATAAACAAGACTAATGTTCTAGTTGAGCTTGTTTTCATCATGAAATCTTCAGGCCTTTCTAGGGTTTGCATCAGCTCTCTTCTGTCTAAAAGTGTTTTTAGTTCAAAGAGTCTATTTCTCTGACCTGAGGGAATATTTCATGGTTAAACTTAGCTGAAAAATCATTTAGAGCAGTGTCTACAGTACAGACGATGGTAAAAGAGTTGGTGAAGTTTGACCTCATGTGGAAAATTCACACCAAACAGTTGCTATGTTTATCTCTACAGTACTGTGCCAACAATCTCATATGCAGGAGTGTATTGTGTGCACACACAGAATTATCATTTACTGAATTCACTCACATATTTAGATGTGGTTATTCCTATCAAATCTTTGCTGTTAATTTCTTCTCTCCTGTAACCTCAACATCTCGTTGTCTTCTAGAATGTTCCTCAGCTGCCGTGTGGAAAAGCGCTTTACAGCTACGAGGGTAAAGAACCCGGAGACCTCAAGTTCAACAAAGGTGACTTCATCATACTGCGTCGAAAGGTGGATGAGAACTGGTATCACGGCGAGTTGAACGGCAGTCATGGTTTCCTGCCAGCGAGCTACATTCAGTGCATCAGACCGCTGTCACAAACTCCTCCTCAGGGCAAAGCGCTGTACGACTTTGAGGTTAAAGACAAAGACCAGGATAAAGACTGCTTGACCTTCACCAAGGTATGAACTGTTCCTTTAAGACTCTAACTGTTGTTTAGGTTGTTCACTGTCTGCATCCAGATTTCTTTCTTCTTTGTTATCTGATCACTACTAGCTACCGATTTTAGTTTAAACACCAAACAACTAGTTGACAACATTGACAACAATGTATAGACAAAATCTTGTGAAATGTCTGAAGCCTGACTACTATTTTTTCCCACCTTTAGCAGTTTTTTTGACGTGATTACATGTGATTGTAAGACTCAGATTGTTTTTGAGATTATATGCCTGCCTTAAAAAATAGTTCATGCAAACTTCTACAAATTCTGTCATGATTCATCCTTATGTTATTCTAAACACATTGGATTTTCTTTCTTTTGTTAAGCACAACAAATGATGCTTTAAAGAATGTTTAACTTGCTTTTTACATTTGTAAAAAAAGGTAAGTGAATAGCAATTTACAGAATTTTAAGCACCAAAAAAAAGTCGTACGATAGCTTTGCGTGAGGAACAGACACACAATGAAGTTGTTCACTAAATATTTGCAATGGTTGCACAATTTTGTCAACAATCATAAAACATGAAAACCTCATGTGTGTCCTGCTTTAACCTCGTGCGACCCCGCGTCCACATGTGTGGATGTTGTGTTTTGGCTTCACTATACGCAATGCATAATTTAAATTCACTTAAACAAACTGATCTCAGTTCAGGAGACTCTGTGCTGTCAGTAAAGGGTTAAACTTTCAATGCATCGAGTCATGTGACCAAACAACATGGTGCTGACCACAGCGGAATTTGTCTTTGGCAAAAATGCCAACAAAACTACATCTGGTAAGAAACCTCATTAAGATTTTACACTGAAACCTGTTTGAGTCAAAAGATTAGAGTCTCTAGTTTCATACGATATGCCATTTGAAAAATTCCATCGATTTGTCGTGAAACGGCACGCTGATAAACACAATGACCATGTACGTGGACTGTATGCTCAGTTTCAGTTCAAACATCTTATATTTACTGTGCATTATCACATTGAGACATTGCTTTCAGAGGCTTTATATGGAGTTAAGATGAAAATAAGGTGCATTTCAAACTGTTCTGAGACCAGTGCAGACAGACAGCACACTGGAGGTTAAGTCATTCACTAAATAGGGAGCAAGGGAGCATCCTATAGCTCTCTAAAATCTGATCAAAAGTTCAGTTTCAGGCTGCAGATGATGTTTGGATCACTCAACATGTTTGACAGACATGTGACAATGATAATCAGTACATAGATTCAGAATTTATAATGTATCCTTTTATTTTAACATGGTTGGCAGTGATTGGATGATGCTGGACATTATTATATTTCAGTTTCATTTTTTTGTTAATGCATGATTTTCTGTAAAGCAGATTTGAAATGATGTATGTTGTGAAAAGCGCTATATAATAAAAATGACATGACTTTATTAAATAAATGGATTCACCCTACTGTATATGTTTGAATGTGAGAGAAGAAAGCAAATTTTGAATATTATATTTTCTCACACTTCACAGTTCAATCATACGGCTGCGTTATTTTGTTTTATCAGTCTCTGTTAAAGACTTCAGATGTGCAGTGTTTGTGTGTGTCATCGCCTGAATGCATTTGTGTGTTTCTGAAGAAGAGCCTCTGTACTGAAGAAGTGTATGGAGTATCTCTGGAGGAAACAGAGAGATGTGTGTTGAGGAACAGAGCAGCTGGACATGAAGGTGTTCAGAAGGGTAGAAGAGAGAGAGATGTGTTGTAGGTTTAGCATACTAAAACATCATTTATTAGAGTTTCTCTGATTTAATTCATAGCTCAGTCTGTCTGACTGAATCAGGTGTCCTTGTGCTCAAGCAAAAGTTGAATTCTGCAATGTGTTACAGAAGGTTTTTTCAAGTTTTGAATTCATTGAGATGTGTTGCTTTGGGCCTCTGTATGATCATAACAAACTGAATAAGATTTATTGATACTGAGGGGCTCATCACTTCTTCTTTTTTTTAAAATAGCCAATCTGCTTTAGTTTCATCACAGCTATAAACCATAATGTGCTACTTGCTGCTTGGTTGCTATGACAGTCTCATTCTAGAGAGCATTTGATTGGACAAAAATATGTTTAGTGCAAGATGATGTTAGCAGTATTTTTGGTCCATTTTCCCAGAGGAGAACTGTCTCAATGAGGATGTGTCTCAATAGCCACATTTCCTCTATCGGGCCAAATGAGGGCATGCTAGTGCGTACCAGGGCCAGTTGCATTCCCATTGTCACTTCCGGGGCTTCATCGGGGCTTCATCGTGCCTCCTCGGTGGATTTAGATGGGTTCAATGCCAAATGGGGAGTTTTGCCGAACTTGTCAGGGTATGTATCCAGCGTACAACGGTAGAGGTTCATGAGGAAAAAAAAAATGTGGGCACAGTACAAATCTGTTAAAATGCACAATGGACAAAGTGGTGCCCAAAGAAATTACTTTCCATGGTTCTGTGAACTTGTAAAGTAGGGGTATGTACAGTTATTGAATTAAATATGAGTGAATTTACATATGTACATGAGATATTTATTTATTATGGGAGTCCTAAAGGCAGTTTAATTGTTCATGTGGTAAATGGCCTGAGGGTAAAAACTGTTCTTGTGCCTGGTTGTCCTGGCGCTAAGTGCTCTGTAGCGCCGGCCAGAGGGCAACAGTTCAAAAAGAGTGTGGGCAGGATGTGTGGGGTCCAGAGTGATTCTACCTGCATGTTTCCTCACTCTGGAGATGTACAGGTCTTGCAGGGTGGGCAGTGGGGCACTAATAATCCTCTCAGAAGTCCTGACTGTCCGTTATAGTTTCCTTCTGTCTGATTTGGTGGCTGAACCAAACCAGACAGTTACAGAGAGAGTACCTATAGTACTAAATCATCTCCATTTATAGACAATTTGTCTAACTGTGGACAGATGAATATCTAAGCTCTTCCAGATAACTTCTTAACTCTTTCAAGCTTAATGCAAGCAACAGTTCTAGATTAGGTCTTCTGAGATCTGTTTTTTGCAAGGCATGGTCCACGTCAGCAGATGCTTCTTGTAATATTAAAAATGTAAAATGTTTTAGTGCTTTTTATAAGTCAAAGTAGCTCTAACCCACACCTACAATCTCGTTTCATTAATTGGATGCCAGGTTTGCCAACTCCTGAATCTAATTAGCTCTTGTTGATGTCAATAGCCTAGGGGTTCACTTACTTTTTCCAACCTACACTGTGAATGTTTAAATGATGTATTCAGCTATGTACAAGAACAATACAATAATTAGTGTTTTATTAGTTAAAACAGATTGTGTTTATACATTATTGTAACTTAGATGAAGACCAAACCATATTTTAAGACAAATTTATACATAAATGGAGGTAATTACAAAGGGTTCACATGCTTTTTCTTTCCACTGTATATTAAATTAATTAGCTCACTTTTTTATGACAAAACATTTCTGATTTAGACAGACTCTTACAGAAATCATTATTCTTTCACAGACTAAAAAAATCATGAATTTGAACAAGCACACAAAAGGATCTTGAATTGTAGAAATAAATGGAAAACAAAAATCTAGGTAACACTTCCTATGAAGCCCATATTTATAGTGCATTGTAAAGGCATTATAATGCATTAAGAATGTCCCATAATACACCTTCTAATATGTTATAGCTTATCATAAACAATTGTAACCACAATTATAATACATTATAATACTTAACTATTCACAGTTATACTTAGAGTAAAATGCATTATAACACAAGCAACATCAAATTTAATCTGCAGAAGTTATAGTGTATTATATATATATTTGTAATATGTACTGTATAAAAGGTATGCTTTAAGTAAAGTGACAAAATAATGTCTTCTTATAAACATCCATAAGATAATCTAAGAGCTGAGAGGGATAAAAGGGGCAGTCCAGACCGCTGGAGAGGAGAGAGTGCTACGCTTCAAACGCCTGAGTGTGTGTGTGCGTTTAAGTGTGTGTGCTGAAATGGCTTAATTAAGAAAAAAATATGCCGAGTCCCGCTTCCTCCTTCCGACAGATCCAGTGACTTGTTACAAAGACTTTACAAGTCATGCTGGAAGTTATATACAGTACACATGAACAAAATACAAAATTGCACCCATTCAATGTAAATTTTGAGATATTACGAAAAACAAGGTTACAAGGTTAAAATAGATCATGCAAAGCTTACGGCCTACTCGCTAAGTCTTGCCTTAAGAACTGGTGGTGGAATCAAATTAAGCTAGACTTAGTGGTAAACACTTAGTTTGAACTGTATGCCCCAACTGAAGTGAGACCTTTCACACAGCTGGTACAACACTACCCAGGCATTCACAAAATCATTCCAGTGCTTAAGTTAAACATAAGTTAGTGGCACAATGTACTATTTTTGATTGTGTTTTGATTGGGTCCTCTACCCCAACAGTCTATCGCTGAGAGACATACACCATCCAGGCTTGAATGTTTCCCCAGAGGAGAACAGCCTGCTCTGGATCTCTCCTCAGAGGACAAGGGGGTGTAACACTGCATAAAGAAGTCAATTAACCCCCGTCCTGACTTAAGCTGAGTGTATTGTTAGCCTGAAGCATTTCTTGATTGTTGACAGATTGGACTTTTCCTGAATAAAAGCTTTCTGATTGCTGGATCTGTTTTACATTTCCTGCATTATTGCCTCATTTTCAATTACAAATGTATTTGTTTTGAACAGACCAGTTCTTATTATGTTTATTAAGATATCTAAAGCCCCAGCCAAGTCTTACATTAAATGCGCATGATCTTTACACATATGTTACAAAATATATACTTCCACTTAAGGGTTTGACCAAAGTCTTTCATGAGAAACTGAGTAATGTTATATCATAAAAACAGTATATTTCACAATATAGTTATTTTTGCTAGAAATGTAACAAAATAATTTATAGATTAAATAACCATGTGGCGATTATTAGATTATCAAATTAATGGAATACTTCACAAATGAAAGGTACTTCATCTCTTTTGATTAGTTTCTCTTCTTTTTTATTAGGAACATGACGACCGCAAACCAAAAGATGAGATTATTCATAACACGGATAAATAAAGAGGAGAGCCCAGAGGAGAATGTTATTGCTCAGCTATGCTTGTTTATAGCTCAGGAGACTAAACTGAGTTCTGAGTTATGTTTTATTTTATTTTTTAAATTTTTTTTATCCCCTTTTCTCCCAACTTGGAATGCCCAATTCCCACTACTTAGTAGGTCCTCGTGGTGGCGCGGTTACTCACCTCAATCCAGGTGGTGGAGAACAAGTCTCAGTTGCCTCCGCTTCTGAGACCGTCAATCCGCGCATCTTATCATGTGACTCGTTGTGCATAACACTCACAGCATGTGGAGGCTCATGCTACTCTCCACGATGAACGCACAACTTACCACACACCCCACCGAGAGCGAGAACCACTAATCACGACCACGAGGAGGTTACCCCATGTGACTATACCCTCCCTAGCAACCGGGCCAATTTGGTTGCTTAGGAGACCTGACTGGAGTCACTCATCACACCCTGGATTCGAACTCGCGACTCCGTGGTGGTAGTCAGCATAAATACTCGCTGAGATACCCAGACCCCCTGAGTTATGTTTTATTTAAGTATTAACACTTGTGCACATTGGATAAGCTGGTAAAGGAGTTTACATCCAACACAACATTGGGGTAATTGGAAACATCTATGTGTGTTGATTGATTTTTGCTTAAACCGTTTATGACCTTACCCCAGTAAAGAAAAACCGTTTAACCCTCCTATGGTATACGGTCATTTTTTACCTAAATACATTTTCCTCATTTAATACAAATGGTTTCCTTTATCTGATCAGTGCAAGACTTGGTGACTTTTCCTCCATTTGCCATCTGAACATAAAACAATTGGGCTTGATTCAATAAGTCTAAGTGGTCGGAAATAAAAGGCGAGACCTTTGGTATTCGCGGTCAAAATTGACCGACCATTGAAAATCTATTTTAAAATGCTAAACTTTCTGATGACTGGCAAGACATGGTTTTCAAGTCATGTTATTTATATTTTGTTCACCAGAGGGCAGCAATCTGCCTCTAATTTATGGCACATATGACATATCTTTCTTCACGTTTCAACTTATAGAAGTGTAGGGTCTGAATGTTTTCTTTTTTTTTGTCAGAAATTTGCTTATTCGTATATGCAAATTAATGGTAAAATTTAGAAACGTACATGCAAATAAAATCAAAATAGCATAAAATCTCCAAAGAAATGCATAATTGTATTGTTCTTACTTCAGGGAAGAAGAAGTGGTGTCTTTATCATCATCAAAAAAAGGGGTTACACATCTAAACCTTCCGGTCAAAAATGACCGCGAATACCAAAACGAGGTGCCTTTTTTGAATACCATAGGAGGGATAAGGCATTTTGATGACCACACACATGTGGTCATGTTCAGCATAACCGGTGTAAGAATGTGCATGTAAATGCACTCAATGTTTAGATTTCTTCTGGAAATCTAGAGGAGAAACATGTGAGATTACTGGAGTCTTTTTCTCAGTAGAAACATCTGATAATCAGAAGAGTCAGCAAAAGTCTCCATGTGCTCTCCATTTCATCTCATTGCTGTCAAGGAGAAACAATTGAGATAATAGAATGAGATGTGAAGCATTTAGACTCACTATCTCACACACACACACACACACACACACACACACAGTATTTCACTCTAGCAGGTGTTTTGAGGGGAAGTTGAACACTGAAGCAGCTCTGTGCTTGATGATTGATTATTCTGACTGTGTATTTCCTGCCTATCTGCATAAGCCAACAACAACACACACACACACACACACACACACACACACACACACACACACACACACTATAACCACACTGGGCGAAACACCCCTCCACATCCACTACAAAAACTACCTCTATCTCCACTAATTAACTAACCAATAACTAACACTACAATACTTTCTTGTTTACAGCCATGAGACAACAAACATGGATGCCAACAGTCATGTGTTTGACTGCAGTACAGTAGACCGACAACAGTCTGTCTGTAATTCATTATTTGTCTGGCATACTTACCTAACAGGGTTCACACACATCCTGGAAAACCTGGAATTTTGCAATGCAGTTTTTCAATCATGGAAAAATTATGGAAAATGAGAAAAATACCTAAATATCCTGGAAAATAGTTATTTGTCCTGGAAATATTTGAGTTTAATAAAACTGTTTAACTGTGTGGCTAACATGGTTTTTGTTACATGTACAAAAACATGGTAACAATCTGGACTCTGGATAGGTGTCAAATACACACATTTGTATAGTTTTGTCTAGGGATGCACCGATATGAACATTTTTGGCCGATAACGATTTGAACAAAAAACCCCATAGGCCGATACCGATATTTTGCCCCTTACACTATTTTGTCATCAAATCACTTTTTTACTTTGCAGTTGTGATTTTAAAATGTACAAAGAGCTACAAAAGCTTTTTCACTGTTCCATCAATAAATAATGTCCATTGAACATGACAAAACTGTCATGAAGTCAAAGTCTGCTGGTTTCAAAGTGTTTTAGATCGTTTCTCTCATCATGTAGCCTCTACGTAAGTGCCGCTTCCACAACGGTCACGTCCGTTTTTCAGCATTAACGTGAGAACGTGACAGAATAAAAATGTAATATTACATGTTCTTAGCAGTGCCAACTCTTCTATATATTGTGGCTATTATTATTTCTGGATTGTGCATTTAAATTCACAGAGTTTTTACAAAGTGTGTTACTAATTCATTATAAACAACCCATTGGTTTTTCATATCGGCATTTTCATGCTTTTAACCAATATGCCGATGGTTTTAATTTGGTCAATAATTGGTCGATAAATATCGTTAGCCGATACATCGGTGCATCCCTAGATTTGTCACTGCCGGCGGCAGCACCTTTGTGAAACAACGTCACGTAAATTCTCTGCTCATCTGCTGTCATCTCTGCTTTGCCCTGATGAAATAGTTTAAGTATTAATATAGTGAAAAATATGATTTTTTTCGTTCTAACATTGCTGTTGTGTTAACTACAAAGGCATTTGTAAACCTTAGGCTACGTCTACATTAATCCGGATAAATGTAAAAAACGTGTTTTTGTTTTTGAAATGCTCTCCGTCCACACTGCCGTTTTCCAAAAGTTGCTCGTCCATACTGAAACGTATGAAAACACTTAAATCCCCTTACTGCGCATGCGAAAAATCGCAGTTCCATGTACGAGCTGAAATGCAATTGTCCTCGTGTTTCACTGCCAGACAGCAATTCCGAGTAAACTTTGCGTCGCATTTGAAGGAATACATTATGAAGGTTGTACAAACTGACATTTATCTTTTATCTTTAACAATGCTTTCAAAGAGAATAATAGGCACAACGCCGCTATAACACAGACTGCCATCTTGATTGTTTTGGTTTGAATGTATCACATGACTGTGTCACATAATAACAAATACTTCATTGTTTTCAGATATCACCATCTTCCTTGTCCACACTAAAACGTGAAGATGGTGTTTTCAAATTTATCCACTTGGGAGAGCATTTTCAAAAAGCTCAGTTTTCACTGACAAAAACGCCGTCTTAGTTTGTTGATATTCTCAAATGTTAAGTGAAAAGTAAAACGAGGGGGAAAACCCGCTTCAGTAGACAGCTGGTGCTACAGTACTACCTCAGACTCAAACTTAATAATAACCGAACTTAATAATAACAGCAATACCACAGTATTTTTCATTCATTATTGTATTTACGGTAGTAATATTTCCAGATAGCAGTGCTTTATGGCTGAACCCGGTGGTGAACTCGGCTCAGACTAAAGCCCAGGGTTTGTTCAAACAGACACAACAGAATCGAACAGAATGCGAGGATCTCGAGACGCATATTTCAAAATTGAACTTCATTCCTGACAAAGCATTTTAAAAACCCATTGCTTAATCTGAGAAATGCTGAAAAGAGAGCACTTTTTTTGTGAAAAAAATGCAATCAGTCTGAAATCATTGTGCTTGGCACATCCAAAATTCAAATGCACAGTTTGCTTTTTTTTCTCTTTTGAATTTGACGAATATTCGAATGTAACATTTTAGCTGGACAGCCCTATTAGTTATAAAATGCAGAATGTCTCGTAATTTGACATATTTGGGATGAAAAAGAATGTTTGAATGCACAAATAATCAAATATAAATTGTGATATGTCCTAGTGTAATTATTAAACATCAAAAGGCTGCGATTTAATAATTTAAAAAAATTATATATATATATCAAAATGAATGTGTGCAATGAATTCAGAAAAAATAACCATTCAATAACCACAAGATACATCATGACCTATCATGTGTTTTTGCTTAAATATTACATCCGTTGGGTACATAATATGTCCTGGAAAAGTGTTCCTTGAAAAGAGTGGGAACCCTGTCAAAGCTTTCTGACTGAATACAATCTCCAGTCCGGCCCTGAAGAGGATGTTAATGTGAATGTACACGCTGATAATGACAGTTCAAACTTGAGAAGGGAAATATTCACAGTGTTACAACTGTTATGTTCAATCAGCCTCCCTCGTTTATCATTTGATTATTTGTTGTGACATGATTGAATCAGTCAATAAAACAGGATCAGAATTCCCACTGGACACATTTCATCATTTAGTTTTCTTCTGATCCTGTTAAAGAGGGAATTTCAGTCTTGTTCTGTGATTTAAATATATGCTAATATATGCATTATATTAAAACTATTATTTTAGAACATAAATAGAAAAGATTTTTCTTTTTTTTTAATCTATTACCTGCAAAGCCAGAATGAAATATAGAGTTTTTAGAATTATTTATTCTTATCTGTCATGTGTTTTCTCTCCCACAGGACGAAATTCTGACTGTCATACGACGAGTGGACGATAACTGGGCAGAAGGCATGCTGGGAGATAAGATTGGCATTTTTCCAATCTTATATGTTGAGGTAAGAGCACTAGTGTGTGAATGAAAAGACCTTCCTTTACATGCACTTTAATATTTTTTTATTTTTATTTTTTTAAGATTTCCTGTTTCAGTGGCATACTCAAAATTAAAGGCTTATAACTTGGCAAAAAAACAAGGAGTGTCAAGTGTTTGGTATCATTGTAATGAAAACTTTTCCATTTATGATACATTCTGAGACTCTCACACTAAGAAACTGATGAAAACTCACAAGATAAATTGAGCCAAAAATGTACTTTTTTTCTTATTTTTCTGGTTCGACATGGTATATCGCTGGGTGTAAATAAGGTGGCTCCGAAAAATTGGTTTTGTTTTGTTCCCAGTCATGTCAACTGCATCTGAGAATTTTGTGTTGATACAACAAAGCAATCAAAAGTTATAGCATTACAAATGTAATTTATCAGTGTCCAAAAACATCTCCAAACAAATAAAACATAATAGTTGTACATAAGAACTAATTACACATGCAAACACAACAATGACTAAAGGTTTGTATAGCATGCAGACATGATTTTAGTAATGAGATTTCACAGAATGAGTTTCATTCTGTGTCATTTGAGTCATCATTGAGTCTGTGTCATGTATTTGGCGCCATCTCCTGGTGGTCATATGTAACATTGTGCTTCATGTGGATTATCTAATGATCTCTGCATCTGATTACCTTGTGTGTCGGCTCATTTGAAAGATAATCACATCCTCTAAGTAATGATATGTGATATTTTATGTTCCATGAAGTTATAAGCAAAAACGTGGCATATAAGCAACACCAACATAATTGTCAAAGACATATACTTAGCTATTACTCACTATATTTTTGTCTGTGAGTGAAACAAATAGGCTGGTTGTATTCTACTCTTTGAGAGCTTTCCAACAACATATGACACATGACTATTTGAACAGTTTGATTAAAAAAATTAAGTAAATAATGTTGATATGAGGATTAGCAAAAGTTTAAATAAATTGTAAAAATCATTATTTATTAAATACAATATCAAACCACACAACAACAAGTATTACAGTGGTTTTACAATGTTTAAGGGGTTTTCTTAGATACGACATGAAGCAGCAACAGCAATACTTAGTGATTAGCGACACTAATGTTCAATACACCTTTAAATGTATCAATCGTAGTAATCAGAATAAACAATTAATCTGCCAAGTAATTAGTTCATTAGTCTGTTATGGTTGCCAAGCAGCATAGAAACATGGCACATTAATGTGCGGTCACAGATGTGTGTTCAACAGGGCTTGTCCAATCAGAAGTCTGAACTATCTGTTTTTTTTCTCATATAGCGAGCTTGTTTTAAATTGACTAGTTAATGAGATCGTATAGGTTCATAAACTGTCATGTGGTTTAATGTATGAGCTGGAATGAGATGGTGTAAAGCAGGTGTTTCATCCCAGATTGTTCTATCAGCATTCAATCAGCATTCAACACCATAGTGCCCTCCAAGCTTGATGAGAAACTCCGGGCTCTGGGCTTAAATAGCTCGCTGTGCAGCTGGATCCTGGACTTCCTGTCAAGCAGACGCCAGGTGGTTAGACTAGGCAGCAACATCTCCTCATCACTGACCCTCAACACTGGAGCCCCACAGGGCTGTGTTCTCAGCCCACTACTGTATTCCTTGTACACACATGACTGTGTGGCAACACATAACTCCAATGCCATCATTAAGTTTGCTGATGACACGACGGTGGTAGGTCTGATCACTGACAATGATGAAACAGCCTACAGAGAGGAGGTGCACACTCTGACACACTGGTGTCAGGAGCACAACCTCTCCCTCAATGTCAGTAAGACAAAGGAGCTTGTGGTGGACTTCAGGAGAAAAGACAGAGAACACAGTCCCATCACCATCAATGGAGCACCAGTGGAGAGAGTCAGCAGCTTCAAGTTCCTGGGTGTCCACATCACTGAGGAACTCACATGGTCCATCCACACTGAAGTCGTTGTGAAGAAGGCTCATCAGTGCCTCTTCTTCCTGAGACGGCTGAGGAAGTTTGGAATGAACCGCCACATCCTCACACGGTTCTACACCTGCACTGTAGAGAGCATCCTGACTGGCTGCATCTCCGCCTGGTACGGCAATAGCACCGCCCACAACCGCAAAGCACTGCAAAGGGTGGTGCGAACTGCCAGACACATCATCGGAGGTGAGCTTCCCTCCCTCCAGGACATATATACCAGGCGGTGTGTGAAAAAAGCTCGGAGGATCATTAGAGACTCCAGCCACCCGAGCCATGGGCTGTTCTCACTGCTACCATCAGGCAGGCGGTATCGCAGCATCAGGACCCACACCAGCCGTCTCCATGACAGCTTCTTCCCCCAAGCAATCAGACTTCTGAACTCTTGATCTCCCACGATCAATATACATCAGCACTGCACTTTATTACTCTTACTCTTATATCTCACACCGGACTGTCATAAATTATATTATTATTATATTATATTCTCTCTTAACAACACACTGGCAACATACTATCAACCGACAGCCTGAATGTCAATACAGTACAATACAACCTACTGTACATTTTATATATGCAATTTTTTTTATTGTATAATGTGTATTCTATATTGTGTGTATTGTATACTGTACATTGTATATTATTATTTGTATTGTGTTGTGTTAATTTGATGTTATTGTAAATTGGTATATGTCTCATCACTGTCACGACTGCTATGTTGATCGGAACTGCACCCAAGAATTTCACACACCATTGCACTTGTGTATATGGTTGTGTGACAATAAAGTGATTTGATTTGATTTGATGTGTGTCATAGCAGAGCTGTGGAGTGAAGCATTGTGGGTACTATGTATTGATTTGAAGCGAGAGAGTTCATTAAAAATCACTCACAGAATGCAAAGGTGAAGTAAAGGCCATCATGCATTTCAAAATAGCAGACTGCTGTTATATGTCCTGATCTCCTTTAGCACACTGTAACACTGTTAAAGGGAAAGGAGGAGGCGAGAACCGGCTTGACAATATAAATAATAGCTTAATAATAAACTTAAACAAAAAGACAAACACATGCCGGGCAGCTGCCTGTAACTCTCTCTCTCTGTCGCACTGCCGTCTCCGGTCACCTTTATCCCTCTTGGGCTTAATCAGCTTAATTAGGGGCCGGGTGTGTGGAATCACGGCCCGGCCCAGCCCTCCGCCCTGCCACACACACCTAGAATACAACATAAACTGTGTTTAAAAGCGCTGTGTGAAGAAAACACTCAGATACTGTATTATACATGAACTTGTAGTGTCTGATTTCAACACAAGCCAACATTAAAAATCAAAATGTACCTTGTTTACTTACATACACATACTCTAAAGGCCCTGCACTTTTTTGATCTTATTGTGAACGATCATCAGTGCACACATTATATAGAATGCATTTCACATAGATAAAAAAAAGAAGTCAAGTCCTGCCCTACATTGTTTTTTCTCATTTAATATCCTGTTCCATTAGGAAATTTGTTCCATTTCAGAAGTAAAATGGGTTGTAAATGCATTTTTGACTTTAAACTTGGCAAAAATAGCATTCAAATTTGATTAATTTCCATGAATTAATTCAAAGATTTGAGTCAATGATTTGTTTGCATAATCAGAATTTTTTTACTTTATGGAAATCTCTAATTAGGTAAATATTGTTGTTTATTATCATTACAGTGAACATGATCAAATATAATTGGCTTCAATTGCTGTTTGGTTTAAATTTTCCTCTGAGGGGGGAAAAACAATCACTTTTTTTTGTTGAGCCATTCCATAGCAAATACATAAATATCGAGATAAGGGCCTATTTTGAATATTATCAAAAGGCTGGAAAAAAAAAAAAGAAAAAAAAAATATATATATATATATATATATATATATATATATATATATATATATATATATATATATATAAAAAATTATTTTTTTTTATTGTTAGTGGTGCTTGCTTTAGCAATCCCTAAACCAAAATCACAACACATAAATTACAACACATAAAAATCCCATAGATTTAACAATGACAAAATATCAATAGAATTCAGATCAGAATGTCATATAGACTTGGGGGTGGGCTCTTTTGACTTTAAGTATCTCCCTGGCAACCATATCGCAGCACCCTGACAACCACTTAGTAATGCCTTAGCAACCACCCAGGACACTCTAGCAACTGCCTAGCAACTACCTATCAATGCTTTAGCTACAACCTTGAACACCCTAGCAATGCTCTAGGAACCTCCTAGCAATACACTAGTGACCACTTCGCAATGCCTTAGCAACCACCCAGAACACCCGAGCGACTGCCTAGCAACTACCTATTAATGCCCTAGCAATCACTCAGAACACCCAAGCAACGTTCTAGGAACCACCTAGCAATACCCTAGGGACCACTTAGAACACCCTAGCAACCATTGCGCAGTGCCTTAGCAACCACACAGAACAACCTAGCAACTGCCTAGCAAGATCAGTAACAAGATCTGAACAAGATCAGTGACACTTCAGATTCCTGTAAACTATTTTCAACTTTCTTATCTCTTCTCTGTCCTCCTCCACCACATCCTACTATTCTCTGACTGCTGATGACTTTGCCACGTTTTTACTGACATGGTAGCAAGCATTAGCAGCCAGTTCTCTACACCTAACACACACGGGTACTCTCTTCCAACATCCCATCCTCTGTTCTCCTCTTTCTCCCCTCTCTCCGAGACTGAGGTCTCCAAAGTGCTTCTTTCTAACTGTCCTACCACCTGTCCTCTTGACCCTATCCCCTCCCATCTTATGCAAACTGCCTCTCCATCGATCTTACCCACACTCATTATCAACGCATCTCTCACAACTGGAAACTGTCCCAATACATTCAAGCAGGCTCAAGCAACCCCACTGCTTAAAAAACAACACATAACCCCACAGCAGTCGACAACTACAGACTACCTCACTCAAACCATTCCTGTCTAAAACTCTTGAGAGGGTCGTGTTCAACCAGTTGTCTGCTTTTCTCTCACAGAACAACCTACTTGACAGACATCAGTCTGGCTTCAAAAAAGGACACTCAACAGAGACTGCCCTCTTGTCAGTCGCTGAAACCCTGCGACTGGCAAGAGCTAACTCCAAATCATCCATCCTCATCCTCCTTGACTTGTCTGCTGCCTTTGACACAGTGAACCACAAGATTCTCCAGTCCACCCTCTCTGACCTGGGCATCACAGGAACTGCGCTTGGATGGTTTGAGTCATATTTCACTGGCAGATTGTTCAAGGTCTCCTGGAGAAGAGAGGTGTCCAAGACACACCAGCTGACCACTGGGGTTCCTCAAGGATCAGTGCTTGGACTCCTCCTCTTCTCTATGTACACAACATTACTCAGACTGGTTATTGAGGCACATGGCTTTTCCTACCACTGCTACGCAGATAATACAAAGCTCTTCCTGTCGTTCCAGCCTGATGACCCTACTGTCTTAGCTTAGCTCTCAGACATTTTGGCCTGGATGAAGGAACGACATTGCCAAGACAGAACTCCTCGTGATCCCAGCCAACCCATCTGTTGACCACAACCTCACTATTCATCTTGTTTCAAGTACACTAACACCAACCAAAACAGCCCGGAACCTGGAGTGGTGGTAGATGACCAGTTTAATTTCACTGCCCAGATCTCATCAACTGCCCAGTCTTGCAGGTTCACGCTTTACAACATCAGGAAAATCAGACCTTTCCAGTCTGAATATGCTACATACCTGTAGCTCCTGGTCCAAGCTTTGGTCATTTCAAGACTGGACTACTGCAATGCTCTGTTGGCTGGCCTTCCAGCTAACACAATTAAGCCACAGCAGATGGTCCAGAATGCAGCAGCAATTCTGGTCTTCAATCAGCCAAAAAAGGCTCATGTCACCCCACTCTTGATTTCACTCCACTGGATACCTGTAGCTGCCTGCATCAAATTCAAGGCTTTGACTCTGGCTTTCAGGACAGCCAATGGAACCGCACCCTCTTACTTCAATTCCCTTCTTCAGGTCTATGCTCCAACTCGCTCTCTGCAGTCTATGAATGAGCGACGCCTGGTGGTCCCATCACAAAAAGGTTATTTTATGATCGTTCATTTTCTCTGCTCCTCTGTGGTGGAATGAACTTCCAAACTCCACATGATCTGCTGTTACCTTCTCAACATTCAAGAACCAGAAAACACAGCTTGTCTCACAAGCACTTAACCAACCCACATTAACTGCACATACTACTGCTCTTAACCTGCACTTAATGTACAAAAAAATAATTGCCTGTCATCTCCTGTGCTAGCACCTTTACTACTCCAGCCACTGTGAGAACTTGGCAGTCCTATACTGCAGATGTTGTTAAACTTTGCATGACAAATTGCTTGATATGTATCTCATTTGTAAGTCACTTTGGATAAAAGTGTCTGCTAAATGACTAAATGTACAGTAAATGTAAATATAGCAACTACCTATTTATGCCCTATCAACCACCCAGAACACCATAGCAACTCCCTAGGATCCACCTAGCAAAGCCCTAGTGACCACTCAGAACACCCTGGCAACCACTTCGCAATGCCTTAGCAACCACCCAGAACACCTTATCGACTGCCTAGCAACTACCTATTAATACCCTTGCAATCACCCAGAACATCCTAGCAACATTCTAGGAATGACCTAGCAATACCCAAATGACCACTCAGAACACCTTGGCAACCACTTCACAATGTCTTAGCAACCACCCAGAACACCTGATCGACTGCCTAGCAACTACCTATTAATGCCCTAGCAATCACCCAGAACACCCTAGCAACGTTCTAGGAACCACATAACAATACCCTAGCAACCACCTAGAACACCCTAGCAATGCTTTATAAATCACCAAGCAACATCCTAGCGACCACTTTGCAAAGCCTTAGCTACCACCCAGAACACCCTAGCAACTGCCTAGCAACTACCAATTAATATCCTAGCAATCACCCTAGCAACACCCTAGGAACCACCTAGCAACCACTTCACATTGACTTAGCAACCACCCAGAACACCCTAGCAACTACTTAGCAACTACATATTAATGCCCTAGCAACCACCCAGAACACCCTAGCAATGCCCTAGGAACCACCTAGCAAAGCCCTAGCAACCATTCAGAACACCCTAGCAACCACTTTGTAATGCCTTAGCAACAACCCAGAACACCCTAGTAACTGCCTAGTAACTATCTATTAATGCCTTAGCAATCACCCAGAACCCCCTAGCAATGTTCTAGGAACCACCTAGCAATACCCTAACAACCACACAGAACACCCTAGCAATTGCCTAACAACTACCTATTTATGCCCTAGCAACCACCAAGTACACCCTAGCAATGCTTTATGAACCACTAAGCAACACCCTAGTGACCACTTCGCAATGCCTAAGCAACCACCCAGAACACCCTATCAACTGCCTAGCAACGCCCTAGCCACCACTGTGAACACCCTAGCAACCACTTCGCAATGCCTTAGCAACCACCCAGAACACCCTGGCAACTGCCTAGCAACTACCTATTAATACCCTAGCAATGCCCTAGGAACCACTTGGCAACACCCTAGCAACCACCCAGAACACCCTCGCAACTGCCTATCAACTAACTATTAATGCCCTAGCAACCACCTAGAACATACTAGCAACACCCTAGGAACCACTAAACAATGCCCTAGAAATCACTCAGAACATCCTAGCAACCACTTTGCAATGTTTTAGCAACCACATAGAACACCCTAGTAACAGCCTAGCAACCATAGAACATTATAGATTCATGGGGGTGGGCTCTTTAACTTGTGGCAGTGTACTGAGGCCCTTGGTGAGACATTATGGTAATGAGTTTTGTCCATGGCAATCACCACTTATCTAGATATTATTATTGTTGTTTTTAGTCCTAGTCTGAAATATGTCATCATGGAGGAGTCAGAAGAAATGCAAACAGAGGTGAATACAGAGATCAAGAGAAGAGCTGTGAGAGAAGCACAAATAATCTTCTCATATCACTTCACGCCAGTGTTTCTGGTGTTTGTTGTTGATGGTGTTCTGGATCACAGGTCTCAGCTGGTGTTTGGTGCTGCTGTGACTGTCACACGGCGTTTCATGTCTTATGTGGTACAAACACTACTTTTCTGCTTCACAGGCGTCCAGTCTGAGGTCTTAACTGGTTTAGGGATGTAATTGTTCTCATGGTTGTTACAGACAGCAGTGAGTCGATCATTAGAGCTGCAACACATCAGCTGAATTTTCCTAATCCGGCATCTAATTCAAAGAATTTCCAACAGGTTTATTAGAACGTGCCAGACCGTGGTGAACTCAATCTCCTCTCCTCCACATCTCACCTGAGGAAAATGAGAAAATAAATGAGGTTTATCTTTAGTTCCTCTTTTAACCTCGTTTAAAATCTCTCCTCATTAGCACACAGTCACGGTGAGATCTGACTCAGTAATGATGCTGTTTTAACGATGTAATTTCAGATGCGCTGATGGGCTGTTTGTCCTCATTCAAATGTCACGATGCGGTTCACTGTTAACTTTTCACTGGCATTTCATCTGTTTATGGCACTGTAAAGTGTAGCGTGTAGCGCAGCTGCAGGTGAGACGTACATCAAATTTGTTTAAATCATGATGCGTTTCTGTGGAGAGCTGCACAATGGCTGCGGACGACTTAACATTAATCAATCATTTCCTGTCATGGTTAATATCCCATCAGCTCCTCTTACAGTAATGCTGAGTCTACAGAGGGATTTCAAGGCATGTGGGATCACTCTAGACGTTTAACTGTACAAAAACTGTTGGAGGAATGCCATTAAATGAGAGAAAGTCGCCAACGAATAGACTCGCATAGTCAGACCTTACTGCTTATTCTGACATAAAACTGCATGCAGAAACAACTTGTCAATGTTTATCATGTGGTTAGGGTATTTTTAAAAAGAAATGCTAACCCATGTAGCCTTTAACATAGTATAGAAAGATTCAACCAATATATCTATGCCGAAAATGCACGTTGGAGCATAACTTTTTTTACTCTTGGAAGACCTTTGATATGAAAGCAAAGATGTACTGCAAAAATCTTATTCTTAATGAGAATATAAATATTGTTTTTCTGTAAAAATATCAAAAAATCCTTAAAGCAAGATAAATTTAAGTGAATTTTCTTACTTTATTTACTTGTTTATAGTCTAAACAAGTGAAAAATTTGCCAGTACTGAAGAATAATCCAAAGTATGATTACGTTACTGATTTGGAATACGTTACAAATGACATTTTACAGCATGTATTCTGTAATCTGTAGCGGAATACTTTTTAAAAGTAACCTTCCCAACCCTGTTCATGTTTTTGAGACGTTACAGACATTACATCAGAAATTTTGTTATTAACATTTTTTATTGATTCCATCATAAGACAAATAAACACAACATAAAATACAGAATCAGTTATATAAATTAAACCCCTCCCCCCGAACATTCCCCCCCACCCCCAACCCAAACACGCCTCCTCAATTGCTGCCACCCCGCCCATCTCCCCGCACCACTCCCGAAACTAGGGTGCCCCAGCTGTCTTCCACCCCCTAAGAATAATTCGTCTGCCAACCATAACTCCGGCTATGACCCAAATTTTTAAGTGGCTGTCCCCACACACATACATATTTGAACCCTCAACCAAAATTCTTGTATCTTAACATATGGGTTGTGTCTCCATCTTCTGATTGGCATCGCCAGCAGGTGGCTGTGTCTTTAAGACCAAGTCTATACAATCTAGAGGGTGTCCAGTATAATCGATGTAAAATCTTAAATTGCATCAGACGTACCCTTGCATCTCTAGATGTAGACTTGATGTTTTTTAAATCCTAGCTCACACTCCCTCCTCCAATACCAAGTTTAAATCTTTCTCCCGCAATCTCTTGAGAGAGGTTAAAGCGCCGTCCCCCAGACTCTGAATTAGCAGGGAGTAATACACTGATGCCTCATGACCTTTTCCAAAAGCAGTAATCACCAATCCCAGAGTAACTGCCACTTTAGGGGGGTGTATGCTACTCCCAAAAATAGTACAGAGAAGGTGGCGCAGCTGTAAATACCTAAAGAACTGAGATCTGGGAATCCAGGACTTCGCTATGCTATCAGATTATTTGAAATAAGAGAGGGGGACATCTACAGGGAGAGATTGTAGCAGGTTGTTGAATTTTGGAATACAAAATTCATTTTAATAACATTAACCTTTCCAATCATAGATAAATGTAATGAAGCCCACCTGCCCATATCGCTCGAAAACCGTTTTATTAAAGGGTCAAAATGAACTCTTAACTAAATCAGACAAATTTGCTGGGAATAAAATGCCCAAATACTTAATGCCCTGTTTGGGCCACTGGAAGGCGCCCGGCTGGAAAGCCATTAAAGGGCAGTACGCTTTCAGAGTCAAAGCTTCGGATTTAGACCAATTAACTCTGTATCCTGAGAACTTAGAAAAGGAATTAATAATTCTGTGGAGGCAAGACATAGATCTAGTAGGGTCGGAGACAAATAATAAAATATAATATGTGTAAAGCAAAAGTTTATGTGCCATACCTCACGCCACCACCCCTGGAAAATCATCCTCCTTTCTTATCGCAGCTGCTAATGGTTCCAGGGCAAGACAGAACAATAATGGGGAAAGAGGGCAACCCGACTGTAACAAGGTTCAAATGGGGAAAGGAGGAGGCGGGAACCAGCTGAACAGTCAAAGTAATATTTTAATAAGAACTTAAAAAGACACAAAGCTTAAACGCACACACAGCAGCTGCGTGTGGCTCTCTCTCTCTCGAACTGCTGCATCCCGCTGCACTTATCCCTCTCCTCGGCTGATTAGCCTGATTGGGGGCCAGGCGTGCGTATTCACGGCCTGGCCCCACCCTCCTCCTCGTCACACCGACATTATATCAGAAATTTGCATAATTAATTCTGATTCAAAGTAATGTCCAGCATCATCCAATCACTGTCAACCATGTTAAAATAAAATGATACATTATAAATTCTGAATCTATGTACTGATTATCATTGTCACATGTCTGTCAAACATGTTGAGTGATCCAAACATCATCTGCAGCCTGAAACTGAACTTTTGATCAGATTTTAGGAGTGAATGCACTTAGATGCATAGAGAGCTATAGGATGCTCCCTTGCTCCCTATTTAGTGAATGACTTAACCTCCAGTGTGCTGTCTGTCTGCACTGGTCTCAGAACAGTTTGAAATGCAACTTATGTTCATCCTAACTCCATATAAAGCCTCTGAAAGACACATTTTTCAGCTTTTGGATGCATTCATTGATTCTAAATGTGATAATGCACAGTAAATATAGGATATTTTAATAAACCAACCTCACAAAACTTGAGCAGATCCAGCATCCTGTGTAGTGCTCATTTATCTTCCTCTGAAGCACGTATTCTATCAGCCTCTCCTCAACAGTTCCCTGAAACTTTATTTTCTAATGATAAAATGCAAATATAAATAAAACTAATATTATATACCATCTGCAAATATGCAGATATCTCATCTAAACAGATGTATTTCATGAACCTCATGAAAATCCAGCGTTTTCTTCCCGTCAAGCACTCATCTAATATTTTTCTCTGAAGCGCATATTCCATCAGCCAGAATCAAAAACCTCAGGATCAAAAGTTCCTCTGATTCACAAATCATGATGGTCAGTCTGTGTCAATCCAAGCAGGCGATCCAGGCCATTTAAACTGTCAGGAGATTGAGACTAGCACTGGATTCGCACGAGCGCGTGAGTGCAACTTCAAGTAAGCACTTCACGTGCTTACTGACAGCACAGAGTCTCCTGAACTGAGATCAGTCGGTTTAAATGAAATGAAATTATGTGTTGCGTATAGCCAAGCCAAAACGTAATGTCCATGCAGGTGGACACGGGGTCTCAAGAGGATACAGATTATTTTACAAGCATAAAACAAGCAGAATATACAGTTTTGCTCATGGATATATAGTTTACTTGCTACGTGCCTCAAAACTTAGAACAAGATTTGATCTCACTTGCCTGAAAAACGTTGATTATGCTTCACGTTATAAACTTAATTCATGTTACATGTTTTTTTTTTTTTTAAGTACTAATTCCATGTATTCATTCAATAAATATGTTGTCTTGAAATTGCATATGTTACATTTCATATATGAAAATTTTTGATTTAGAAAAAAGAAAGAATATTGTCAGTTCAGCGAGCATCACACAGAAGTGTTTAATGTGAGCACATATTAATGGCTTCTTTACCGCATCTATGTATGATTAGAATTAAATGATACTTTTGTTGATCAACAACTGACTGTGAAGAACAGAAAGGATATTAAAAGAGACATTCAACCCTCTAAGGACAAGTTGGAGAAAGAATCACCATTGGATAGTACATTTTTGTTTTTACTCACCAGACTTTTGACGGCGTGTAATGAAACTGAAAATTAAAAAAGATATTAAAGGGGCATCTTCACCTATCTATAGTAGTCATATATATAACTTCACACAATATTGTATGCAGGATTGTACATTAAAGAGAGAAGTTGCAGTTTTTTTCTATCTCATCCATGCAATGTGTTATTAGAATTAAGGCTCTATTTTCGTGATTGCACAACGTCTTATCCCATTTTCGTGCCAGCGCAAAGTACAAGTTGGCGTGTGAAGGAGTGTTTGCGCTACTGTGGGTGTATATGCACAAACTGTGTGTGTATTGTAAGTTACTGAAGTGCCGCAAAGCGCAATTTGCTATTTTTCTCAGAATTTGGTCGTTGCACTAAGACATTTCGATACCAGTGGCGAATTCTCAGGGCCAAAGCCTTCTCTGCTGGCCTTACGTGCCTAATAAATACTTATTTTTTCATCCTTTCATTCTCAATCACCTTTTTGCCTATGCATTTCTAATGGCTTTCCACTCCTAATTACTCTACAAACAAATAGGGAAAAATGAAAAGTTTATCCAGTCAGAATTTATTCCTTGATACTTACAAGTGAAGCATGATGGCTGCTTCACAAATCATATGCTGAAGCAGCACGTGAGTTTGAGCTCCACCTAGTCAGGCCTTCAGAATTTCTACAGAATCCCTCAAAAGTGCAAATGAATGCGCATCTAATGTCAGATTGTCAGGTTCATCAGCCAATCAGATTGATTTATTTGTTCTTGGTGGGTGTTGTCTTTAGGATATGTCCATGTCTAGCTGGCCTTGAGTGACGCAATCACGCTTTACGCGATGTACGTAATTCAAGAGCGAAAAGCGTAAGATCAAGCTGTCTGACGAGTCGGCTGTCATCACTGCCGGTATTGCCGTTGAGAAAGAGATCCTTATGGATTTAAAAACACGAGATGTTCTGCAGGACCGCGTGATTGCTTAATTTATTAAACAGGAAAGAAGGGCTGATTTTTCACTTCAAGTAAATTGGTAAGTGCTTTTTGCTTTGTTATAGCAACATCAGGAGTTTTCTAAGTGTAAATTAGGCTGCTTGAGCATTCAGTGTCGGATCAAGTTTTGGCTTTCGTGCATGGACGTGTTTTTAAAATGTCAGTTGGTATTATTAGTTAGCTGTGACATAATGTATGATGCCCAAAGGCATAGAGTGTCTTATTCATTGTGAAACTGTGTTTTCTTAATGGCAGGAATCACACTGAAGGCCTAGACTTAAAATGCACGGTTCGCCACTGTTCAATACCACGTCTTAACTCAGTGCAAAGTTTAAATTCAGTTTCTGCATTTGCAGTTTGGAGATTCAACCAGCAGGTGTTAATAAAGTTCAGGTCCAATTCTGAAAATATAGTGGAACATTAAGGTATGTCCCTAACAATTACTGTTGTAGTCTTTTTGTATAACAAATATTTATGAGATTTGTGTTAAACTGTCTATAGGTCATGTTTTTCTTTTTTTTTTTATTATTATTATTGTTATGGTTATATATACAGTATATATATTGTTTTATGTATCTTGTATCGCTTCTCATGTTATGAAATGTATTTCTGAAATGTACTTATTGTAAAGCGACCTTGAGCTTCGGGAAAGGCGCTATATAAATAAAACTACTACTTCTTTATATGTATTATTGTTCTTGTATATTTAAAATTGTATTTACTAGTAATTTTCCACCTGTTGTCTTAAAGTGATTTTTAAGTCACTGTAAAAGGGACCAGTGGAAGAATTTGGAGAGAATAAAATGTTTGGATTTGATTTAGACTATATAAAAGGAAGCAAACCGTGCCGGAGACGAACCTCAGAATTAAATTGTACTTGACACAGCCCATTTGCGTGTTGCACTGGCGATTTCGCTAAACCCACTCGTGCCTTGACGTAGCGCATGCTTGCACGAAAATACCAAAACTTCATGGCATACCCGCTGACTTTGAGCTTATGACTTAAAGCATAGCACTGCGCTTAATGCTAGCGCTCTTAAAATAGGGCCCTTAATGTTTCTTTTTACCTTTTTGATCACCAACGGACTGTAAATGACAGAAAGGATATTAAAAGAGACATGAAATGAAAAATAGAATGTGTGGATCTCATCTTTGTACACAAAATACACAGAATGAGCCAATAGAAAACTTTTACTTGCATAATAAGTATTGATTTGCTTGTACAAATTTTTACAAGTTTTCAAATTTAAATCTACAAACTCTCGAGTTTTGCAACACTTTTACCTTCTAACAGACGTCCAACAGGCGCGTTACTGGTCTGTGGCCTTGGTGTGAAACGGAGCATGTTATGAAAGCAGTCCCTGGAAAAGTGCCTGCTACGAGCCCCTGCTCTTTTTTTAAATAAACATCCTTATTTATATTTTTTTTACCATGGCCATTGTGATCTTTTTGTTTTCAACTTTGACGGCTTCTTATGTTGGTCCCAACCTTGGGTCGTAACATAAATTGGGGGCTCGTCCGGGATATATATTGGCCCATCCCGAGGCATTATTTCCACTATTTTTGTGCTGGGGTCATGCTTGTTGAGCAGAGTAGTGGCTTGACGCATGTTGGATTAAGGTTGTGTATTGTCTTGTTTGTAGTGTGTTGGATAGGAGGAATAGCTATGGCTTCGTTTAATTTGCAAACCTTTATTAAAAATCCAACTCTAGGACAATTTGATAAATGCAGGAAGGACGACATGTTGAGCATCGCAGGTCATAACCAGATTTCTGTATTGAAGCAGTCTCTTAAGAAGGAGATTACAAATGTGCTGTTGAATAAGCTGGTAGAGTTAAATGTACTGGTTGTGCCAGGTGCAGTAGAGGCAGCAGGACCGGTTGGTGCTGACGCGGGTACACCTTGTGATGCTGAGCCAGGTGAGGTGTGAAGTGAGTCGGTAACCATGACTGAGGCGGAGGTCGAGGTCAGGGTTGGCTTACCACCCTTTGATCATTTTCACCTGCTTCCATGGGTTCTAAGGAGGAGACATGACTAAAGGTCCATCTTGCTCACTTGGAAATGGAAGCGCGGGAGAAAGCCCAAGAGCGTCAAGCCGAAATGGACCTGCGTCTTCAGGTACACGGTCTTGAGACTGAGGCTGAGAAACAGGTAAAAATGCGACAGCTCAAGCTAGAAGCAATGAAGATTGTCGGTGGCTCAGCTGCGCAGCTGATCCTCACTCAAGTCTCTAATGTCTCCTCGGTTGCCACTCCACCACCAGCACCAGATACATTTGATGTAAGTAAACACATTGCATTAGTAGAATGTAGAGCTTTAGTAGAACTTTAGAGAAATGGAGGGGGAATCTTATTTTAATGATTATTGTGTATATTTAATGTATATTGGATGTGTAGGCTCTTTTACTCCCATGTAGGTTGTAGGTAAAGCCCAGGAAGTGTGTTCTACTCTATCTCTGGTGCTCGTGCACAAAAGTGTATTTTCATGTGTATGCACAGAGAAGACTGTAGCGGTTACACCTTCTCAGGCTCATTCTCTTTGATTAAAATCAGGTCCCTCACATCCTAAAGAGGATAGGGAGTGTTTTTATTGTCATAAACCAGGTCATTTAATTGCAGCGCAAGCAGCAACAACCACATGCCAAAAGTGTTGGGTTGGTAAAAAATGCTTCTGTTCCTGAGTTGACCAGTTCAGCAGAAAATGAAAACGCTCCTAACTCCAGTTACAAACTTTTTCTGATGACAGGGTTAATCTTGCTAACTGGTAATTCTGCTGATCAAAAGGAACAACTTTTATTCTGGGGAATGATCTAGCAGGAGGTAAGGTGATGCCAGTGTTCACAGTATTTGACACACCCAGTGTGTTTTCAGTCTCAGATGACTTGTCCAGAGTTTATCCAGATGTGTTTCCTGCGTGTGCCTTCACGTGTGCTATAAGTGATCATATTCACTTGTCAGATTCTTTTATGGCACCGATGTTTGCAGATGATGTGACATTACCTCAGTATAATCTAGAGTTGACCTCTGAGCAGGAAGATGGTTCAAAAGGGATCTGAAGGTACCATGAATAGCTCTGACACTTTAAAGTTGTCTGTCACTCGCTCTCAGGTTATTGCTGTGCAAAAGAAGGATCAGTCACTGAGTAAATGTTTCGTTACTGCTGTCAGTCCCGATGTCGATAAAAATATAACAACTGCTTACTTAGTTGTTACCTACGTGTTGATGCGTAAGTTGTGTTCTAGTGTTGACCTGGGTTGGAACGCAGTATATCAAATTGTGATTCCAAATGCTTACCGGCAGCATGTGTTATGCTTAGCACATGAACACCTACTGTCTGGTCATTTGGGAGTGACGAAGACATGTAACTGCATTCTCAGGCATTTTCTTTTGGCCAGGATTAAAGAGAGATGTTGCGAAGTTTTGTTGTACTTGTCACACCTGTCAGTTAACAGGTAAGCCGAATCAGCTGATTCCCCTTGCTCCGGTTTCACCTATTCCAGTTATAGGTGAAGCATTCGAACATGTGATTGTTGATTGAGTCAGACCTTTACTTAAAACCATGTCCGGTAATCAATTTTTGCTTATGATTATGTGTACGGCTACACGTTTTCCCAAAGCAATTTCATTGCGAAAAATCACAGCACCTGTTATTGTGATAACACTGATCAAGTTTTTCTCTACCCGGACTTCCTAAAATGATACAAACAGAACAGGGTACTAATTTCCTGTCATGGCTGTTTACACAAGTTTTTACGTTTTTTTTATTTATTTTTTTTTTATCCCCTTTTCTCCCAATTTGGAATGCCTAATTCCCACTACTTAGTAGGTCCTCGTGGTGGCGTGGTTAATAACGTCAATCCGGGTGGCGGAGGACAAGTCTCAGTTGCCTCCGCTTCTGAGACCGTCAATCCGTGCATCTTATCACGTGACTCGTTGTGCATGACACCGCGGAGACTCACAGCATGTGGAGGCTCATGCTACTCTCCATGATCCACACACAACTTACCACACGCCCCACTGAGAGCGAGAACCACTAATCACGACCACGAGGGTGTTACCCCATGTGACTCTACATGCTTAGGAGACCTGGCTGGAGTCACTCAGCACACCCTGGATTCGAACTCGTGACTCAAGGGGTGGTAGTCAGCGTCAATACTCTCCGAGCTACCCAAGCCCCCCAAGTTTTGAAGTCTTTAACAATTTCTCACAGAGTGTCTAGTGTGTATCATCCGGAAAGGCAGGGAGTCCTTTAAAGATTCCATCAGACATTAAAATCGATGTTTAGAAAGTACTGCATGGATACAGAGAAAACGTGGGACGAGGGAGTTCCATTAGTTTTATTTGCAATATACGAAATGGTACAGGAATCTCTTGGTTTCAGTCCGGCAGAGTTAGCTTTTGGGCACACTTTTAGAAGTCCACTTAAACTTCTCAAAGAGAAAATGTTAGAGATTGACTTGAGTCCAAAGATGAATGTTTTGGACTATGTTAGTCGCTTCAGAGACCGATTGCATTATTCTTGCTTTTTTGCTTGGAAGTCTCTGTCAGCTGCTCAAACCGGCATGAAGAAACTGTATAATAGGGAAGCTGTTGAAGTATTGGTATTATTGCCCGTTCAAGGTTCAGCCTTGTCAGCCCAATTCTCTGGTCCCTATATGCGTGGCAAAGAAAGTCAGTGAGACCGATTACATCATTCACACGCCAGACTGAAAATGTCAGTCTCGTGTATGCCATATTAATATGCTTAAGGTTTATCATGCAAGAGACAAACTCACCTTCCTTCTAAAAGAAAAGAAATCAAAACAACAGCAAACAAACACTGAAGTGGGTTTCCTGCGGCAGCAGCCTGAAGTGCAGTCAGCACCTCTTAAATAGGCAAGACTTATTAGAGTCTCTGCCCCCATCTAATTGGTAGACTCAGATAGGAAACACAAAAGCAAAAGAGCAGGGGCTCGTAACAGTGGCATTAAATAAGGCCAATTTCGGGAATCAATCGATCGGTGATGTGCCAACGTTGTGCCGGAGTTAAGACGGAATCGGGCCGTAGCTACAATGGACAGCGCGCCAGAACTGGCCCGTGTTCATTTCTGCATGTAACCATATATGTTTCATAAATGTAACATTTTAAAATTGATATTCAGCCTAAATGTTCTCTTGCATTTTAATTATAGTTTATAATAAATAAATAATGTATTTTGTCAAATCTGTATAAACCGTCTCATAATAAATGTAAAAGCACTAACTTGAATGCATGAAGAACATTTATTTACAACATTACACAAACAGCAATTGTTTAATAAGGTATACTTTACAAAATTTTACAACATTTTAGTGTATAATAAATGCGCATGAAAAGAATACAAATGTTACAAACAGCAATTAGGCTTACCTCAATATGCATGAAAGACAAAAATGGGATTTTAAGAACTGATAGTGGAATCGTTCAAATGAAGATCGTGATTAATTGGAAAATTAATCATTTTTATTCAGCCCTACTGTATATATTTTCTTTAAGCAAAATAGAATTTCTAATTTCCTTCTTTTGATTCTGGGGTGAATTATATACTGTACGGTTTCTTGACAAGTTCTTGAAATACATCCAGAGAAGAAAACCTGCAACATTTGTGTTTGAATTTGCTCTAAACACTCCTTTAAATGCACAAATGAACAAAGCAGAATTGTGATTACAATGAGAGATTACAGCGGTGAGAGATGCTTGTCTTACTCGTGACAGATGCGAGTTGCTTACATGCATGAGTCCCAGGAGGTTTATAAAACAAACTCACACGTACATTCAGAGTCGACGCACACATGGCACGCATTAAAATAGACTTCACATGTAGAGTTACGTATAAATAGTTCTCATATCGCACTCTTTATTCCCAGCAGTCTCTGCTCATGTGACACAGAGTTATTTCAGCACGGCTGGTGACAGCCTGTCATTATTTAGCTGCGGATTTGCTGCTTTGTGATTTTATTTTTGTCATCTTCCTGTGGCATAATTACAGCGTGTGATTGGCTCTATTATTGGAACAATTAGTGCAGGACCTGCGGCTGCGAGACTTCTAAACATTTCACTAGCACATGAGAGCTGCGAGAGCGTGACCTGTAATAACAACACTTCTCGTGCACAGTTTGAAAGTTCACGACTGCAGTGATGATGCTGATTGCACTGGGAGCGAATTAACTGCCCAACACTGAAGCGAAGAAAGAGTCATGTGACCCACAAGAAACAACAGCTGCTGCTGCTTCTGTAAAGGGCACATGTTCTGTGGTGCTGCAGCGCTTTAATTACACATAATTACACAACGGTTAGTATTATTTCACTAGACACACACTGTATGATTAACATAATGTTCAAATATATTCTATATAGATATACAGATTTCAACTTAGTGCCAAAGTCCTATAGGATTAGAGGTGATTTCACCAATGCATCACGATGTTTCTCAAAACATGCATAATCGGAATTGTAAATTAATTTTTAAAAGGTCTGCTTATTAAAGCACACACGAGACAAAACATTTCAGTTACAAGCTTGTATTTGGTTTCAGAAACATTCAATTCAAGATGATGTTTATTACACCAAGAATTGTCCAAAAATCTTTAAATTCTCCCTAAATAGAATCAGATCGTGAGGTGCCTAATGATTTCTCCTCTACTTAAGGCCTTTGCACACCAAAGGCGAACACGAATCACTGACGAATGGCCCTTTCACATAGAAAGCTAAGCGAATGTTCGCCGTTAACACATAGGTGGCGCTAATCGACAAGCAATTTAACCCTGGTACGGTAGGTGGCTCAACGCACCTTTGAGATGGCCCTCCGCCCATCACCGGGTTACAAGAAATAGCCACTTGACAAGTTTGCAAAACACACAAGAATAGTAAACGATTCTCTAGCGAGCAGATCGAAAAAATAAAACGCATCTCTCTACCAGCTGAAGCAGCGATGACGAGTGTGTTGTTTGTTTGCTCAACAAGAAAGAAAACTTTTGAGACACTTTACAATCTATTTCAGTTCACCTGCTGGACAAGTTGACTGAGTATTATCATATATACACAGTCTGAGGGGAGATTAGAAAGAATCGAGTGTAAAAAAACAGTTTTACCCTTTAAGCTCTGAAGGTATTTTTAAAGATTTTTTGTTTCCGTGGCATACCTAAAATTAAAGACTAAAAAACAAACTAAAAAATAAGGAGGGTCAAGTGTTTGGTATCATTGTAAAGAAAATATTTCAAAACATTTTAATGATATAGATTATGATACATTTTGAGACTGTCAGCCTAAGAAACTGCTGAATTTTCTTTTTTTTTTTTTTTATTATTATTATTTTTCTGATTTGACATTATATATCTCTGTGTGTAAATAAGATGGCTCTGAAAAATCTGCTTTTGTTTTTGCTTCCAATCATTTCAGCTGTATCTGAGAAAACTTTTGTGTTGATACGACAAAGCAATCAAAAGTTATAACATTACAAATATAATTTATCATAGTGTCCAAAAACATCTCCAAACAAATAAAACATAATAATTGTACATAAGAACTAATTACACATGCAAACACAACAATGACTAAAGGTTTGTATAGCATGCAGACATGATTTTAGTAATGAGATTTCACAGAATGAGTTTCATTCTGTGTCATTTGTGTCATCATTGAGTCTGTGTCATGTATTTGGCGCCATCTCCTGGTGGTCATATGTAACATTGTGCTTCATGTGGATTATCTAATGATCTATGCATCTGATTATCTTGTGCGATCTCGTTTGAAAGATAATCACCTCCTCTAAGTAATGATATGATATATTCGTTCTGTTTATTTTTGTGAAGTTATAAGCAAAAACGTGGCATATGAGCAACACCAACATAATTGTCAAAGACATATACTTAACTATTACTCACTATATTTTTATCTGTGAGTGAAACAAATAGGCTGGTTGTATTCTACTCCTCGAGAGCTTTCCAACAACATATGACACATGACTATTTGATCAGATTGATGTTTTTACTGATTGCAATAATATGTACAGTGTAAATTTTGTTTTTCATAAATGATCAAAACGGAACATTTCTGATTTATCTGCAAATTTCAAAGTGTTCAGTTTTGGTCATAATGTCTACATGTATTGGAAAGTAGAGCTTCTAGGCTTTCAAACAGCACCTATTTTGTGTTGGTTGGACTATAGTTGTTAATATTTTGATGATTTTTTTTTTTCACGTGGTTTAAAGGGTTGACGGTTCAAATGTTATAATTTGGAGCAACTCTGGTTATGTTCATATATCAAGCATACTGTATAAACTTGTGTTAAGTGCATTTGTTTAAAATCACTGCGTAATGCACACTCAGAATGACTCTTAAAACAAATGTCTGATTCTGTGTTATTGCCATGTACATCTACAAACCCTGCATGTTACTAATTAAACATGATGAAATTTAAATGCTTTAAGAGATCTTACCTAACAAAACCCATCTTCAGTCTGACCCATTATTAGATACTTTAATACTGCTAATGACAGACGAGGTTGTTAATGATTATTAAAAAGAGCACAGCAGTAACAATTTAGTTTTTCTTAAGGCACACAAAGTGAACTGCAAGTCACAGCAATAGTATTAATATTAATAATATTTGACAAAAAAAAAAAAAAAACACTTATGATCTGTAAAGTTGTTTATTAAAAAAGTGATACAAAGGCAAAGATGCTGCAATATATATTATTTACATTTACGCATTTGGCAGACGCTTTTATCCAAAGCGACTTACAGTGCCCTTATTACAGGGACAATCCCCCTGGAGCAATCTGGAGTTAAGTGTCTTGCTCAAGGACACAGTGGTGGTGGTTGTGGGGATTGAACCAGCAACCTTCTGATTACCAGTTCAGTGCTTTAGTCCACTACACCACCACCACTCCATATTATTATAGTAAAGATATAAGAGAACACACGTAAGATTAAATGCAAAGGCAAAAAATGCAGCAATATGGAATACATTATGAAGACAATCCACGTAAGATCAGATACTTTTTAAAGAGGATGCAAGGCAGTGATGCAGCAATATCATTTACATGTTAAGAGAACCCATATGAGAAAAAATGTTCGCTCCAGGTCATAATGGCTCGTTACGAATCCATTGTTTCAATTCAAAATGTTGATCGTGGCGAAAATTCGCGTTTGGTGTGCAAAGGCCTTAAGTGTGTGACTTTTTCCGTTTGTTTCGGCGGGGGGGTTGTGCTATATTGCAAAAAAAGTTTACATTTATAACGTTAAAGTCTCCGTATACATAAGTCAGGCATATGAGGTATCCTTTGAAAGCTTAGAATCCGAACTTTTCAGAGATAACCATCACTTCTGCATTGATGTTACTTAAAACAACAAAATAAGGCCTCAAAAAATTTGCATCGCAAAATAGCCCCCCCCAGAGGTAATGGGATAGAAATATTTATATGAAAATAAAAGTCCTTCACATAGCACTTAAATGGACAAGTCATATATCAAATGAAAGCTCTCATTCTCAGGAATATGGCTGTATAGTTATTTTGTTGCTCTAATACACAGTTCGAAAGATTTTCAAAACAATCACAAAGTGAAATATGATTTCTGTCTGTCATCAAATACAAACGTCTTGTTTATGCTCTGATAACGGCTGCTGTAAGCCCCAAATTGCTAAAAACTTTGTTTGCTTTTACCTTAGCCATTTTTTGCTTGTCTGTGAGCTTGCCTGACTGAATAATCCAATGTTATATCTTAGATGTCCAGAACAAAATATGCCATCCAGAAGGAAAAGCATGCAAAACAAATCATCAGAAAAATATGTTTTTGACTATTGATAATAAAGTGTTATATATCATCACAAAGGGGAGGATCTTAGCTTTCTAATGACACTCAGAGGCCGAGATATTCAATGAAATAATGAGGGTGGTGCCTGAACTGAAAATTAGACTGAATGTCTATGGATGAGCACATCTGTGAGGACTAAAATGAGTTAGAGCGCCACCTACATTTCAGATCTGTATATTGTGATGGATGCTGGCTGCTGGTAGAGTGAACAGAACCAGAATTAAATGTTTACAAAGTTAGGACAAAAAAATAAATAAATCTGTTTATCATAAGATTATAAAAACGTACAATATTATTATATATAGAGAGAGTCTTTTTTTGTTTGTTTGAGGGGTTCTCTGAAAAATGTGACAAATGTTTTGTAATTAGTCCACAGTATGTGTGAATGGTGAGATTTTAAATTTGAGTGTAAAACATTGCGGATGACAGCCCAAAAATGCCCCAGAGTTTAAGGGGTTACGTTATTTTTCACAGCAATGCCGATTACACTTTTTTGATGTTCTGGCACAATTGAAATTTGTCTTTGTCTCAAGCGGATTATGATGTTAAATAGATTGTCTCAGTGTCAGGTTTGTGCATTATGCATGTGATTAATTCATTTGGACCCTCTGAAATTATAACCTGATGTCAGAGTAATAATATTATGACCTTCAGAAGAGATGTGCACTATTCCACAGAGAACACCACAGCGACTGTGGGGTCAATCAATCAGACTCATTTACATACCATTACCATACTATTAGCATATTTATTTACAGAAATGAATTGAAACAAAGGGCTTGAGTCATGTTTGATCTGTTTGTCTTAGGAGTCCAAACAAAAGAGATTTAGTGTTTGACATCTGGTTTTGTTTGAGCTTATATAGAGGCCTGGCGTTCATCAAAAGAGAACATTTGCAGTCTGAATGACAGATGTTTTTTCAAGAAAGCTTGTAGCTCAAGGATTTGAGTGAATCACAGACCACAAACTACAAGAGCCAGTTGTGAATAACAGTATTGTGTGCCATTCTGAAATGAAGTGAGAATGCCTTGAACATTCTAGTTCAATTCCTGAATTACCAATGAAGTAGCAAAAATTATGTAGAGTTTTCTTTAGATTTTTCAGTATGAATTACTCATAATCATGTTGTCATACACACAACATGGGCTATTTCTAGAAACATTAGCTTATATTAATTATCAGTGTTTCAAATTCTGCTTTCCCTTTGGTCTTAGATTGATACTTTAAGCTGATGTACACAATACTGTGGACCTAAAAATTGAGACAAATTGAAACTAATAATATTTAAATTGAGCTCAAAGAAAAGGTATTGTTACATGAAGCACATTAAACATTATATTTGGTTTATTATCTAAGAGGCATTCAGTATATAATGTATGAATCTGGTGTTCATAAAAGTGTAGGAAACCTGAAAATGTGCATTCTGTTAAATGTATTTTATTTTTTTTACATTTTAATAAAGCTTTTGATACATTAAAATACAGATGATTTCTACGGAGGCCCTTGGAGGACAGGGCAGGAATGTTTTTTCAGAAATAGTTTGCATTCACTCGCAGTAAGTTTTGCGTTCGCTTGCAATAGTTTGTGTTCCCTAGCAATAAGTTTTGTGTTCCTTCGCAATAAGTTTTGCCGTTTTGCGTTCCCTCAAAGTAAGTTTTGCATTCACTCACAGTAAGTTTTGCGTTCCCTTGCAATAGTTTGCGTTCACTTGCAATAAGTTTTGTGTTCCCTCACAATAGTTTTGCGTTCCCTCGCAATAAGTTTTGCCGTTTTGCGTTCCCTCACAGTAAGTTTTGCATTCACTCGCAGTAAGTTTTGCGTTCCCTTGCAGTAAGGTTTGCATTCCCTCGCAATAAGTTTTGCCGTTTTGCATTCCCTCACAGTAAGTTTTGCATTCACTCGCAGTAAGTTTTGCATTCCCTTGCAATAGTTTGCGTTCACTTGCAATAAGTTTTGCGTTCCATTGCAATAGTTTGCGTTCGCTTGCAATAAGTTTTGCGTTCCCTCGCAATAGTTTGCGTTCACTTGCAATAAGTTTTGCGTTCCCTCGCAATAAGTTTTGCGTTCCCTCGCAATAGTTTGCTTCACTTGCAATAAGTTTTGCGTTCCCTCGTAATAGTTTGCATTCACTCCCAATAGTTTTGCGTTCCCTCGCAATAAGTTTTTGCGTTCCTTCGCAGTAAGTTTTGCGTTCCTTAGAAGTAAGTTTTGCATTCCCTCATAATAGTTTGCGTTCACTCACAAGTTTTGCGTTCCCTCACAGTAAGTTTTGTGTTCACTCGCAATAATTTTGCGTTCACTCGCAATAATTTTGCATTCACTCGCAGTAAGTTTTGCGCTCACTCGCAGTAAGTTTTGCGCTCACTCGCAGTAAATTTTGCATTCCCTCGCAATACGTTTTGCATTCACTCACAGTAAGTTTTGCATTCCCTCATAATAAGTTTTGCTTTCCCTTGCAATCAGTTTTGCAGTTTTGCGTTCACTCGCAGTAAGTTTTGCGTTCACTCGCAGTAAGTTTTGTGTTCTCTCGCAATACTTTTTGCATTCACTCGCAGTAAGTTTTACATTCCCTCATAATAAGTTTTGCTTTCCCTTGCAATCAGTTTTGCAGTTTTGCGTTCACTCGCAGTAAGTTTTGCGTTCCCTTGCAATAGTTTGCGTTCACTTGCAATAAGTTTTGCGTTCCCTCGCAATAAGTTTTGCGTTCCCTCGCAATAGTTTGCTTCACTTGCAATAAGTTTTGCGTTCCCTCGTAATAGTTTGCATTCACTCCCAATAGTTTTGCGTTCCCTCGCAATAAGTTGTTGCGTTCCTTCGCAATAATTTTGCGTTCACTCGCAATAATTTTGCATTCACTCGCAGTAAGTTTTGCGCTCACTCGCAGTAAGTTTTGCATTCCCTCGCAATACGTTTTGCATTCACTCACAGTAAGTTTTGCATTCCCTCATAATAAGTTTTGCTTTCCCTTGCAATCAGTTTTGCAGTTTTGCGTTCACTCGCAGTAAGTTTTGCGTTCACTCGCAGTAAGTTTTGTGTTCCCTCGCAATACTTTTTGCATTCACTCGCAGTAAGTTTTACATTCCCTCATAATAAGTTTTGCTTTCCCTTGCAATCAGTTTTGCAGTTTTGCATTCACTCGCAGTAAGTTTTGCGTTCCCTTGCATTAGTTTGCATTCCCTCGCAATACGTTTTGCGTTCCCTCGTAATAAGTTTTGCATTCCCTCTTAATAAGTTTTGCATTCCCTTGCAGTAAGTTTTGCGTTCCCTTGCAATAAATTTTGCGTTCCCTCGCATTAAGTTTTACGTTCACAAGCAGTAAGTGTTGCATTCCCTCGCAGTATGTTTTGCGTTCCCTCACAATAAGTTTAGCGTTCCCTCGCAGTAAGTTTTGCGTTCCCTCGCAATAAGTTTTGCATTTCCTTGCAATAAGTTTTGCATTCACTCGCAGTAAGTTGGTGAAGTGGTCGGAAAAAAAAACCGAAAAAAAAAACAAAAACAAAATCCAAACATTTTACTCTCTCCAACTTCTTCCACCGGTAAGTTTTGCATTCACTCACAGTAAGTTTTGTGTTCCCTCGCAATAGTTTGCGTTCACTCGCAGTAAGTTTTGCATTTACTCGCAATATGTTTTGTGTTCCCTCGCAATAAGTTTTGTGTTCCCTAACTCCAACTTCTTCCACCGGCACCTTTTGCAGTGACTTAAAAATCACACACAAATAAATTTATATATATATTTATATATGCTTAAAACAAGAAAAAAACTGTGTGCCAAAGGGGTAAGAAAAATCAACTTGTTTTCCTTTTGAAGTAAGTATTTTTTTCGTAACCCATTGGCAAATAGTTTTAGTTTTCAAATAGTTTTCTTGTCATAAGCATAAACATTAATATATTTTGTTATATCTTTAGTTCTTTTGCTTCTCAATTAAATGTATCTTGCTTTAATAATGTTAAGATATTTTTACTGAAAAATGACAAAAATACTCGGTAAGAAAATTCTTTTTTTTTTTAAGTGTAAATGTTTAGGCACATTTCATGCACAATGGCAATTCAAAGTGCTTTACATATAAATGATGAAGAAAATACAAAATAAAATTAATTTTAAAACCAATTAAGAACAAGGAATGAGATTAAAAAGTAATAAAAATGAATAAAAAAAATAAGTACAAATTATTCAAATAAATAAAAAATAAAAAGAATACAGAATAAAATGATGCAGTGCAGTCAGTCAGTGAATGCACAGCTAAACAGATGTGGCTACTGTTGGAGCTCATCTGACCTCTTCTGGAAGCTGGTTTAGCAGAATGTTCATGCTGCACTTTTTACTAAAGAAGACTTGAAATATAGTGCACGAGTCAGATGGACAAGTGTCAGAAATTAATGGGAGCTTATAGTGACAAAAATGCCCTGAAATTCAAAATGTTGTGAAGAAATGTGATAATGAATTCCCTCTTTTTTTTAATTTGTATTATCTGATATATTTTGTAATATTTATTTTTTCTAAGCCTAATAATGAAAGTATTATCACTAAATGAGATTTTAACTCATAGGTAACAACCTTACTGTATCAATTTGGAATTTACATTAATAAATTGATTACATTTTACATAAAAGTATGACACGCTGTTTTTTTATTTTATTTTATTTTTATTATTAATTTTTTTTTAAATGCCATTATAAAGGTAAAATGCCCCTAAAATCAGATCCAGGGGGCAAGGATTGCCCCATAATAAAAAAGTTACTTTCTGATCCTGATATGGACTACGTTATTATGCTTCTTTTTTCTTTTGGAGCTTGACTGTAAAAATCTACTGTAGTTGAATGGAAAACAGCAGCTCAGACATTCTGCCAAACATCTCAATTGTGTTTCACAGAAGAAGAAACAGGTTTGGATATACATGAGGATGAGTAAATAATGACAGAATTTTTATATTTGGATGAACTGTTCCTTGAAAACTTTTGATGTTGTCTTGGACTTGTTGCATTTATTCCCTAATTCATTTATTTGTTAATTATTTTCTCGGTTTTTCCTGCAGTTAAATGAGACGGCTAAGCAACTGATGGAGATGGACAAACCATCACCGATACCAGGCCCGAGTACTGACCCGGGTTCCCCCGCGGCCGGCTCAAGTTCTGGTCCCAGCACGGCTGTGAGCTGTAACGGAAATGGGTCAGGCAGCACGGGCATCCACCGGCACATTGAAGGCAAGAAGAACACAAAGAAGCGGCACTCGTTTACGGCATTGAGTATGACGCAGCGTTCGGCGCAGGTGCTGGGAAACAACAGACACTCGATGGAGATCAGTGCACCTGTTCTCATCAGCTCGTCTGACCCACGAGCTGCAGCGCGTATAGGAGAAGGTCCGCATCTCTCCTCCAGCGCACCAACGTCACAGGTACTGTGTCTGCATGCACAAGAGAAAGTATCAACAGTACAGGGGTGAATCTCACAAAACCTGTCAAGAATATGTCCATATTTCACTCCAAAATCTAAAGAAAAAATATGAAATTATATTTTCCTGTGGTCATGGAAAACCTGGAAATATCAGGGAATTTTAAAATTGTAATTTGAAATTGAAGTAATTGAAATTTCTATCATGAATAAATATCCAAGATGTCAGATTGTGGGCGAATACGTCTTTTGAGCCGTTCGTTGCAGTTTACCCTTTAAACTCTGAAGGTGTTTTTAAAGATTTCCTGTTTTAGTGGCATACCCAAAATTAAAGACTTATAACTCGACAAAAAAAAAAAAAAAAAACATAAAAAAGCAAGGAGGGTCAAGTGTTTGGTATCACTGTTAAGAAAACCTTTCAAATACTTTAATGATATAGATTATGATACATTCGGAGTAAATTCTAGAGACTGTTGTGTGTGAAACTCCCAGGAGATCAGCAGTTACAGAAATACTCAAACCAGCCCATCTGGCACCAACAATCATCCATGTGATTATCTAATCAGCCAATCGTGTGGCAGCAGTGCAGTGAATAAATCATGCAGATATGGGTCAGGAGCTTCAGTTAATGTTCACATCAACCATCAGAATGGGGAAAAATGTGATCTCAGTGATTTGGACCGTGGCATGATTGTTGGTGCCAGACGGGCTGGTTTGAGTATTTCTGTAACTGCTGATCTCCTGGGAGTTTCACACACAACAGTCTCTAGAATTTACTCTGAATGAGGCCAAAAACTAAAAACATCCAGTGAGCAGCAGTTCTGTGGATGGAAACGCCTTGTTGATGAGAGAGGTCAACAGAGAATGACCAGACTGGTTTGAACTGACAAAGTCTACGGTAACTCAGATAACCGCTCTGTACAATTGTGATGAGAAGAATATCATCTCTGAATGCTATTATAAGATGCGGGTTGGTGCTGTTTTGGAGGCACGAGGGGGACCTACACAATATTAGGCTGATGGTTTTAATGTTGTGGCTGATCGTTGTATATCTCTGGGTGTAAATAAGTTGGCTCCGAAAAACTGCTTTTGTTTTGTTTCCAATCATATCCAATGTTTCTGAGAAAAATTTTGTTGATACGACAAAGCAATCAAAAGTTATAACATTACAAATATAATTTATCATAGTGTCCAAAAACCTCTCCGAATAAATAAAACATAATAATTGTACATAAGAACTAATTACACATGCAAACACAACAATGACTAAAGGTTTGTATAGCATGCAGACATGATTTTAGTAATGAGATTTCACAGAATGAGTTTCATTCTGTGTCATTTGAGTCATCATTGAGTCTGTGTCATGTATTTGGCACCATCTCCTGGTGGTCATATGTAACATTGTGCTTCATGTGGATTATCTAATGATCTATGCATCCGATTATCTTGTGTCTGGACTTGTTTGAAAGATAATCACCTCCTCTAAGTAATGGTAAGTGATGTTTTATGTTCCATTTATATTTCGTGAAGTTATAAGCAAAAACATGGCATACAAGCAACACCAACATAATTGTCAAACACATATACTTAGCTATTACTCACTATATTTTTGTCTGTGAGTAAAACAAATAGACTGGTTGTATTCTACTCTTTCAGAGCTTTCCAATAACATATGACACATGACTATTTGATCAGTTTGATGTTTTTACTGATTGTAATAATATGTACAGTGCAGATGTTTTATAAATGATCAAAATGGAACATTTCTGATTCGTCTGCAAATTTCAAAGCACTTGTTCAGTTTTGGGCATAATGTCTACATGCATTGGAAAGTAGAGCTTCTAAACTTTCAAATGATACATATTTAGTGTTGCTCAAGACTGTAGTTATTAATATTTTGACTGTTGGCGGCCCATCCGAACTTAAAGGGTTAAATGAACAAAATGGTTTACAAATCAGTCTAAATGATTCCTTAGCGAATCAGTCTGAATCAAAATGATCTTTAAAAAAAATCTGTTTTCAGACATCACAAACAACAACAAAAATAATGGAAATTCATTGGTCAAAAAGAGTGGGAACCCTTTATTTTGCATTATTATGTATTTCTTTACTGTAAATCGAATGACCTTAAGCTGAAAAAAATTATGTATTAAGTATTTATACAACATGGTAGTATTTGTTGTGCTGCCTGTAATTTATCATGATTTAAAAACAAAAAACAAAAAACATATTGTATTTAAATCAGTTTTCACAGTCATGGAAAACCTGGAAATATCATAGGAATGTGACTTTCTACATTTTCTAAATTCTACATTTTTAATTGTACATTATATAACTATTGCTGTCTTGTAAAATAAACAGGTGTGAGGCGATAATCTGACATCGTCTGTGTTTATTAAAATGTGTATGATTAAAATTTGTAGGATATGGTCACTTTAATATTTTGGCCAACCCATCTTGCGAGTGACTGGTTGGGCACCGCTGACCTTGAACATCAGCCTCTTTTTGTGTTTAAAAGTGCTTGAAATTAAATATGAAAAAAGAAAATGACTGGAATACATGTATACACTAAATGTTCATGACTGCTGTAGAACAAGTGAGTTACTAGTCTATAATTTAATGAGAATAGTTTATTGTATTTTTATGCTAAAGGCACAAAAACATACTGTATGTGCATCACAGATAAGAACATCATGTTGTCCTTGGAAAAAGAAAACTTGTTGCGGTAAAAAGTGCTTAAAAATCCTGTAACCAGTAACTGTATACTGTTGTAGATATTTGGGCCATCAGTGGACAGCTACATGTTATTTACATGAAGAAATATGAAGCTAAAATGATTGTATCTTTAATAGAATGAAGATACAGCTGTGTCTTGTTGTTAATAAGATTATTATGCATTGTTCAACTTTTCAACCATTTGTGCATCACTAATGAATCTCATCTGCTCTAATGAAGTGCTAATGAAGGCCAGATGTTGATGTTTCAGATCTGGTTGTGTGTGTAATGCGCTATTGTGGTGTGTTAATTCAGTTTAGCTGTGGACACAAACAAGCATATTGCTTATTCAGTCGCTTTTACAGTAACTGTTTTCTTACTTTAGCGTCATCAGTGTTTTCTGCATTCTCTATGGAGTTCTGCACTTAGTGAAAAACAATTTTTTAACTAGATTTTTACTGTATCCGACTTCTTGCATTAAACATTTTGCTTCTATATGGCAACAGTGATGATTTGGTTGAATCGATGGTTCCTCTGATCAGTCTTTTACACATCTCAAAACAACATACTGCATATAAATATGAAGACATACAATATTTTCAAAAAGCTGGAGATTTTATTGCTTTAATTGCGTCCTGCACCGTGAACTAACAGACTTCCTCTTGACCTATGACCTAGACTCAGCTGACTCGTCTTGACTATTTACCTCTTGTCAGTGTGTGTTCATAAACTCCCCTGGTGACCTCAGCAGCTCATGTGTGTCAGTGATGTGAAAGATGAATCACTGGTCTTCTGCCTGATTGAAACAGACGGATAGTGTTGAGTCCCATGATACTCTTACAACTCCCAGAATGCATCTGTAAGCAGCCGCAGAAACGCATTAGACAGACTCCTTCATACACACACACACACACTCTAACAGTGAGACATCACCGTTCACAGACTGATGGAACTCTTTTAGTTCTCATATGTCTGCTGAATTAATTTTACATTAACAAACCCAATATATCACTGTAACAAACAGAGCAATTGGGTTGAGAACTGGTTCTTATTCAGAACCACTTCCGTTAAAAAGTGAGTCTGTTCTGGTGAGTCTACAACAAGAAACATACAGCGCAACCAGTGTAGTCTGATTCCCAAACGAATGACTCTTATGATCTGTTCTGTTAAAATCTGAAACAATCTCATAATTTTGCAACAGGCTGTTGAGGGCAGTAATTGCATTTCTAATTTTCAGATATTCCTCATATGTACTAAAAGAATCGTTAGCGGAACCGTTAAGAAACCCGGATAGTTTGGAATCAGAGTTGGAACTGCTTACAGCCCCTTTAAATGACAGTTTATCGCATAAACAAAACCTTTATACTCCTCTTCCATATTATAAGTATTGTACTGTATTTGGTGGATCTTCCATTATTTTGTCAGTATTCTGTGTTGATTGTGCGAGTCTGCTCTCATTGGCTGATGTGACTTGTTGTCTTCACAGGTTTCTTCAGTCGCGGCTCCAGTGAACGCATCAGTTCCTCCTCGCATCACTTCTGCATCAGGAGAGCTGCTCGCTACTGCTAAAGTCCAGCTGCCTCTCAACATGTAAGTACATCATGAGTTATTCAATGCATCGCTCAACACACACTGCACTTCAGAGGCCAACGTGAACAATTTTATTTGCAAAAAAATAAAAGTTTGTTATTTATAATAAAACAGTTAGATTCAGTCCTGGAATCTGATTGGAAGAGGGGTGCTGGACTCAACTGAACAAATTGCTTCGCAAAATGGTTTACTGTTTCGAAGTGTTCGAAACGACGCATGCTGAGGACATCTGCTGGTCACAGGTGTGTAAATGTCATGATAAGACTAGAGTCAAAAGCAGCTGCAATGACACAATGCATTGGAAATTGGTAATCTACAATATCCTGAAACAGATCTAAATCTTTGCAGTATATGTAGACCTTCACATGTAAGTTGGCCTTTTAATTATTACTGTTTTTAAATGATTTTAAATACTTATTGTTTACTGGCACCTACCTGATACCCAGTTTCCGAGTTGTAAGGAGATGTAAACATTCAGCGTGGTGGAGGAAAGAACGGTTTCTGTGTCGGTGTCAAAATAAGAGTTCAACCAAGAAACATACTAGAATGAAAATGGTGTCCTGCAAGTTTTCTCTTCGACAACAAAACACTTGAACGTGAGCAACAATTTCGATAGCAGAGTTACTCCACGATCGCTTGGAGCGGATTACTACCACACTACAGCTGAGGAATAGAGTTAAACTAACAGCTTCAACATTACTGTTCATCACTACTTGAGAGTTGCGACAGACGCAGGTAATCAAAGGATCAATCTCTCTCTCTATCTATCTCTCTCTCACACACACACACACACACACACACACTCACACAGACAGACACACACACACACTCTCTCTCTCACACACACACACACACACACACACACACACACACACACGTCCTTGTTACTCCAATAACTTCTTAGAAACAGCCCAAACTGTTGTTACTAGTTCTAAAGTGACGTTTTTGAATTAGTAAAGGAGGCTTGGGCACATCTTCTTCCATGGAGTAAGAAGGTAGTCCCTCACAAGGGCATCTTTTGGCACAGTCCTTAGTTTTTCTATTCATATTAATTTACATGTTAGTTGAACTGTTGTATGAAAGCAATATCACACTCACAATAGTGCTGTATTGTCCATCTTTCAGCACAGGTTGTGATTACCTACGGCCGAATCACAGCCATGCTGATATATGGACAAAACAGCACGATTGTGAGTGTGATATTGCTTTATTGTTACAATGCTCTCTTGAATGCTCGATTCTGATTGGTCAATGGCGCCATCTAGCGGTCTGATATTTCTGAATAACAAACACACATCTGGGAATTAAGCAATATCTGAGCGGTCATCCGGGTATTGCAAGTCATCTTTCCCAAGCTCAAGGTCACTTTACAATTAATTATAAATAGATTATAACAATATAACAATTATGGCTGCCGATTTAACATGCTAATTCATTGCGATTATTTATATAAAAAATAACACGTAAAAAAAAAAAAAAATCCGCAATTAATCATGTCCCCGGAAAGAAGATTCCTGAGCAATTCAAGCTTGAAGTACCATCTGTTTTCTCCAGGGGGCAGTAAGCGAAACTTCAGCTGTATAGGCAACATGCAGCTTATACAGAAAACAAACCAATCCTTCAGCAGACAGCACAACACAATGACACGATCTTGTGTTCAAACACAGCTTGATGGAGCCCAAATCTGAATTTAGGGATCTCAAGATGTGTTTTTCTAAGTTTCAAACTACATTTAACTTGACACAGCGACCTAAAAATAGCATGTTTATGATGCGACGCAACCAAAGCAAGACACTCCAAAAGTGTCTGTCTGACGCAGGTGTACATTGACGGGTCATTAAACAAGTCCTTATAATAAATCTCAGACTGATTGACGAATTCAGTTGCAAAATGGATTGCTGTGAACTCTAGGCCAATGATTGGCTTATGTTCAGTAATATGCAAATAAACATTATATTAGATTTTAAAGCCACTTTTTGTATTGTCTTATCAATGCTTAACTCCTCTGTCACAGTACTGTAATGCATTGTAATTATCTGAATATTATTTAATAATATATATGTATTATTTGTAATTATTTAAATATAACTTTATAAGTATTTAATAATTAAATATTGCATTGTTATTTGAGGGGCTTTCTCAGCAAATATTTATATATGTGATTCATTCATCTAAATTAATCGGCACATCATGTAATTAATTCGATTAAAAATTTTAATGGATTGACAGCCCTAATAACAATATGTGGTGAGCAGGGTGGGGCCAAGCGGCATCTGGGCAGAGCGAGGCCGGGAAGATAAATGGTAAATGAGTTCCACCTGTGTGCCACACCGGTCTCACATTCCAGTGAGGGGCGGCAGGAGTATTTAAGGAGAGGAGACAGCAGCCGACGGGGAGAGAGAGACACACGGAGCTGTGTGTGTGTGTGTGTGTGTGTGTGTGTATGTACGGTACGGTGTGTCTGCGGGGAAGCAGCACATGAAGTTGTCTTATGTTATGCATCTGCCAGGAGAAGGAGGAACCACTGCCGTCTGCCAGGGGACGGAGGAGTGGCTGTCATCCGCCAGGAGGAGGAGGAACCACTGTTGTCCGCCAGGGGACGGAGGAGCGGCTGTTGTCCGCCAGGAGGTGGAGGAACTGCTGCCGTCTGCCAGGGGGCAGAGGAGTGGCCTAGGACTAGTCAACAGAGTGACAGGGGGCGGCGAGCCCATATCTCTCTCTCCTATCTCTGTTTTCTTCTCTTCCTCTTTATTCTACCTCCCTCTCCGCTTCCTCGTCCAGTTCCCACTCCCAGGCACATGCAGGTCAGACCCGGAGACCATCCTGACGTGCCAACACTCACTCCCTAGAAATGGGTGTGGGTAGGTCACAGCCCAGAGAATTCCCCGGCCTGAGTTTAGCGATGGGGACATGAAGCTCCGTGTGTCTCTCTCCCTGTCTGCCACTGTCTCCTTTCCATAAATACTCCTGCCCCCATCACTGGAACGCAAGACCGGTGGAACTCATTTACCACTTATCTTACCTTTCACTTATCTCTGCCCAGACACCGCTCAGCCCCGCCCTGCTCACCACACAATATAAGTAAGCTTATAAAATAATTTCAAGTCAAATAAATGTTTCGAGGGGTACAACTGGCTGACTGTACGTTATCCCTTACACTGACATTAAGATTTCTTCAAAACGACAATTTTACAACAGTTTGTTCTTTAAAAGACAGATTTATAACAACAGAAGCCGCATCGTAGACCAAAGTACTCCAAATAAAATAATTAAAGCAATACATAACTAAATTGAAAAGACACATTTACACAAACTTTATAATGCAATAAAGGGTCGTCTTTGGCTGCTTCTATTGGGTCTCAATGTTTTTTACACACCATGAGCGTTGCATTTTTAAGACTGCATGTAAAATGAATTAGTTTCAGAATTTTCAAACTTAACACGTTCAGTCTGTTGCATCAAAATGCCTCGTGTAAATGATTCCTCACCATTTCAACAGCATTTAAATACGCTCATAAAATAAAACGACAGCATGAATGCAGCACCGATTGAGCAAGAAACTTTGTTCTTGTTGTCGAGATTAAGCTGTGTTTGATTAAAGCTTGATCATATATGGGAAGTCTTCATTCTAATGCGTTTGCAGTCTCTTGTTTTAGCTGCTCTGGTCTGCAGGGCATCATATGAGGGATTTATTGGGCTTTAAAGAAATCGGTGTGTGTTTGAGCAGCCGGGCTGGACTCGCGGTCTGGACTCGGTGTAATAAAGTGCCGCTGTCGGGATTAATCAAGTGTCCCTCTCCACAAGCGTACAAACACAAACTCGCAAGAGACGCATTAGCCTTTCACTCAAAATATGCATGTCACACACACTTGTCTAATGCATCAGTCGCCCACTGTCTCACACTGCAGTGTTGGTGAATCTAGATTCAAAATATCTACGAGTGTCTTGTGATTTGAAGTAGTTTAATTACAGTCAGGCCACACCTTAAAATACAGTAATAAGTGATTTTACCACAGTTAAGGGATGTTTTTATGATGCAGAGTAAACCTCCCTTAACCCCTTAAAGTCTGTGGACCCACAGCGAGGTATCATTTGAAAGCTTAGACTCTGAACTTTTCACTTCTGTATTTTTGTTACATAAAATAACAAAATAAGGCCTCAAAACATTTGCGTTGAAAATTAGCGCCCCCTAGAGGTAATGGGGTAGAAATATTTATATGAAAATAAAAGTCCTTCACATAACACACAAATGGACAAGCCATATATCAAATGAAAGCTCTCATTCTCAGGAATGTGACTGTTCAGTCAATTTCGTTGCCCTGATATCACAGTTCAAAATATGTTCAAAAGAATCACAAAGTGAAATATGATTTCTGTAAGACATCAAATACAAATGTCTCTTTTTGGCTCCAATAACTGCTGCTGTAAGCCCCAAATAGCCAAAAACGTACCTTACTTGTCTGTGAGCTTGATTGGCTGAATAATCCAATGTTATATTTTAGATGTCCAGAACAAAATATGCCATCCAGAAGGTAGAGCATGCAAAACAATTCATCTGAAAAATATGTTTTTGACTATAAAATGTTATATATCATCGCAAAGGTGAGGCTGAGATATTCAATGAAATAATGAGGATGGTGCTTGAACTGAAAATTAGACTGAATGTCTATGGACGAGCACATCTGTGAGGAATAAAATGTGTTAGAGCGCCACCTACATTTCAGATCTGTATATTGTGATGGAATGTGATTGAGAAAAAAATCTTTTTTCTTGTGCTTTCTGCCATCTAGTGGAATAAAATGAGACTTTTCAAAGTGAGGTAGAGTGAACAGAACCAGAATTACATGTTTACAAAGGTAGGACAAGATATTATTATTATTTTATTATTATTATTATTATTAATATTATTTTTAAACTTCCTAATATAATAAACGCATACAATATTATTTATGAATAATTGGAGTCTATTTTTTTATTTGGGGGGTTCTCTGAAAAATGAGAACTTTTTTTGCAATTAGTCCACAGTATGTGTGAATGGTGAGCTTTTAAATTTCAGTGTGAAAAATTACGGGCGGCATCCCAAAAATGCACCAGAGTTTAAGGGGTTTTAACCATGGTAAAATCACTAACACAGCCATGGCTTATTACTTTTATAAATAGGAGAAACGGCAATATGATAAAAGACACCAAGGTTCAATAAATAGCTACATTTATTAATACTAATAATTAGAATTATTAATAATTATAATTCCTCTGCCAAGTATTAAAGTTCATTAGCCTGGCAGTAGACTGTTCTTGGTTGCAAAGCAACATAGCCACTTGCTGCATTAATGCTGCATTCATGTCGTGTCGGAGTTACTGTAATTACGAGATGGCAGCTTGAAGATTCTACTCAGAGCTGTTCACGTTCCCGGACTTCAGAAGTATGGCAACAATGTGAAGAAATGTGAAGCTTAAAATTTTATACAAGCATTCATTCTTCTGTTAAAATGTATTATTTGAGCTTTAAAGTGGTTTAACCCTTTAATCTCTGAAGGTGTTGAAGGTGAATGAGTTTCATTCTGTGTCATTTGAGTCATCATTGAGTCTGTGTCATGTATTTGGCGCCATCTCCTGGTGGTCATATGTAACATTGTGCTTCATGTGGATTATCTAATGATCTATGCATCTGATTATCTTGTATGTGGACTCGTTTGAAAGATAATCACCTCCTCTAAGTAATGATATGTGATAACATTTCCACAAGAGGAAAAAAAATGGATTACGACAGTCAGAAGAGAGAAGATGCCAAATTTACTATAGCTCTTTTAGCAGCTGTATTACAAAACCATCACAACTGTGGTAACTAGTATTTTTAAACTAATTCCAGGGTCAAATAACACAAAGCACACCAAGTTATAAATTTACACTAAATAATTAAAAAATAAACAAAATATATCAAACTTAAAATAAGGCGTAACCGCGTCATCACAGTCTGTAAAAAGTGTCCTTTGGGTCTTTTTACTTAACTGTCAAGTTGGAGCGTTCATATAGTTCTTGTAATCAAATTTTGTTGTATTGGATTCAGTGACAATAAAGTGTGTTACTTTCTTACTTAATAGCGAGTTCTAAAATGGCATGGACGCTTTTTACTAGTCAGAATCTCATTATTACGGTAATTCCGCCATGACGTGAATGTACCAATAATATACTGAAAGATGCGCAGTTATTGGTGTGATTTGAATGCAGATAGAGTTATGAATATCTGTTTTATAAAAGTACTTGTCTATGCTACAAGCTACTAACAAAAACTTCTGTCATTATTCTTTAATAGAGCGCAGCAGTGACCGCCCACTTTTTCAGCCATCTTTGTTCTGGAAGTATTTTTCTCATTTATTTCTTCCATATTGATTTCATAAGATCCTTCATAAAAGAGTTGTGAGTCATGAATCAAACCAGCCAGCTCTGAGGTGAATCACAACAGTACAAACTTTGTTTTGAGGCAAAAAACTATTTAAAAAAATCAGATTAAAAGACAAAGATACAAGACTGTGTATTTAACGTCTTTAATGCGGGAATGAACTACAGTCCCATGATGCATTGCGAATGATGTAATTGAATTAAATATGATGGAAAAGTATAAAACTATTGATTTACAGGAATAGAAATGGTATATTTTACATTTAGTTTGAGAGTGTAGGGAGAGTGACTCGATTGCATCATTCACAGTGCATCATGGGAGTGGGCGGAGCTCTTTTGATGTGATTCTCTGATTGGTGGATCTCTGTCTTTTTTCTTTTTAAATGAAGTGGAAATTTTAAATAACACCAAGCTATAGAAAGTCTGATTTTTTTCATCAAACTGTTGATTATGTGTCCAGGAGTGTTGATTATTCATGTTTCTGAGACGTTACAGACATTACATCAGAAATTATCATAATTAATTCAGATTCAAAGTAATGTCCAGCATCATCCAATCACTGTCAACCATGTTAAAATAAAATGATACATTATAAATTCTGAATCTATGTACTGATTATCATTGTCACATGTCTGTCAAACATGTTGAGTGATCCAAACATCATCTGCAGCCTGAAACTGAACTTTTGATCAGATTTTAGGAGTGAATGCACTTAGCTGCATAGAGAGCTATAGGATGCTCCCTTGCTCCCTATTTAGTGAATGACTTAACCTCCAGTGTGCTGTCTGTCTGCACTGGTCTCAGAACAGTTTGAAATGCACCTTATTTTCATCCTAACTCCATATAAAGCCTCTGAAAGTAAAATTTTTGTGCTAAAAATGAACGGATTTATTAAAGCAGCATATCAAATGAAACTAGAGAGTCTACTCTTTACATCCAAACAGGTTTCAATGAAAAAACTTAAAGAGATTTCTTACCAGAGGTTCTTTTGTTGGTGCTGCACCCGTAGTAGCACTTACTGAATTCAACTTCATGTTGTTGTGTCACGTGACTCGGTGCGGCAGAAGTTTAACCCTTAAATGACAGTCTAGAGTCTTGTGAACAGTATTCAGTCCGTTTTTATTCATTTAAATTATGTGTTGTGTATAGCGAAGCCAAAATACAACGTCCACGCATGTGGACGCGGAATCGCACGAGGTTAAAGGTTTTTAAGTTATCGTTAATAATAATTTCATCATTGGAGAAAATGAACGGGATTTTTAATTCCAGAACCAGACTGTTGCACTCTATTGAAACACCCAAACTCAGTAAGTCTGCTTTTGAGAATATACAGTTTCCCTCCAGTAAACATGACATTGTGCTGCCGTTCATGTGTGCTCGTCTCATAAATACGACCATTCTCACTAGAACACGGCATAACACTCACTTACATTACACTTGGCTGAACCTAACCCTGGGGACTAACCCTAACCATGTAAGAAAACTTTTTGCATTTTTAGAATTAAAGAAAAAAATAACATTTACTTTATATGGGTCGTCTCTCCAAATAAGAACATCCCAAAATGTTTCAAAGGGATGTTTTGTCAACTATAGCTAAGTAGCTTATACACACAGACACAGCTTCATGTCATGTATCAGTGTGAGCATGTGACCAGACAGAAGTGTTTTTCAACTCGGCTGTGGAGACCCTGCAACCACCCCCATCACTCCCCCACAATTCCCCGCTGTTTCTATAGTTACCATACCTGTTAACCTATCAGCGGCTCCCCGGGTCAGCTTCCCAGATGTTCCTCTGACTGTTAGATTCATTGGAGGAAAAACAATCTGATGGTGGTGTTTTATTCTCTGCACTCTGTCAAGAGCGATTATCCTCCTGAGAGCCAGCAATTCATTTTTGTTTTCTGCATATCGCGGCACCGTTTTGTGGACCATTTCTGCTTTTCGCGGCACATTCGGCCCCGTTTCGTGGCCAGCCCTTCGGGAAAAGTCCCGGTTCTCCCGATGGCCAGTCCGCCCCTGCAGAGTACTACAGAGTTGTCATGAGCGTCTTTTAACAGCTTCACTTGAGTGGCCCGAAGTTAGTTACGCTGATATCATGAACTACTTTGAGTTGTTATGAGAGCCAACAACTGCACAAGTTGAGCCTGAACTCATTTATACTCCAACTTACTGTTCTTCATCTGGATTGCTCATTTTGGTAGTTTTTAACATTGTTTCTTACGGAGACTAGAACCAGAAAACAGTCCAGCGGCGATCAGCTTCATCATGGAGCCGTCCCGTGTTTGCTCACAAAAAATATGGCAGCCATGTATGTAGCAGTAGATATAGACCTCGTGCGATATATATCATAATCCACGGCCATGAAAATGCCATATAAGGAAGGCATTGTTGAAATCGAATGAAATCGTTTTTTTATGGATGAAGTGCATTCACATCGTAAAACTTTGATTTAGCAAACACAATAGCGTCTCAAAGAAAGTGAGGACTTACTGTCATCGCATGTTTTTGCTGTCATATGATGCTCTTTTGTGAACCAAACAGTTCAAGAAGTCAATAAAAGTGGTTTGACATGAGTGTAAAAAATGAGAGGAGGATGTTCACCACCATTAACCTTCTCTGGTTCAGTTCAGCGCATCGCCAGCATCATTTGTGAAACTTCTCGAGTTAATCATGATGGTAACAGTGATATACTTTCACTTCTGTAAATTACTAGAATGCCTGAAGAAGATCTTTGACCGAAACGGCAGATGATATCACAGATTTACAAGCTATTCGACAATGTGCAGGCTCTTTCTATTGTTTCCTCGTTGTATTGTGTACGCACCTGCCCGTGATGTGTTTATTTATAGGTTTAACAGCATTAGCATTGACCATACGTTATCAACTGAACGTGATTTACCGATGCCTATTAAATTATAAAACCTAATTTATAGAGCTCATATCACATATAAAGACTGTCCAACCAGTCACGTTAGAGGGCATTACTTTTTTCGAGAAAAATCAAGCACTTCTGCTGAAAAAACGATAAGCAGAGTTGAGAAAAAAATTATACTTTGAAAAAATAAATTCAAGCGGTAAAGAAAAGTTTCTAAAGTGTAGGGTATAGTTTGAAAAGAAAACAAAGCTTTTTTTCTTCTTTTTTTTTAAGGTTAATTTCACTCATTACTAGTTATTTTTTTCATTAATAATTTAATTTCACTTCTATCAAAACATACTCATGGCAGTTTGCCTGAAAGAACTCAACACGTTCAGATGTCTTACGCATGATTTACACATGGTCGGGAGCAGGTGTAAATTTTGTTCATACCAACTAACGTTTTGAAAACTTTCATGAATCAGAGAACTTACGTCAGATCTGCTTTACGAACGATTTACACAAAAATTAGTTCTGCTCGTGTTCCATGAATGAGGCCCATTATTTTAGTTTTCAAGCGCATTTATGTAAATTCTTTGTAGAGGAAAAGAAACGGCAAACGTATATAAAGAATGAATTAAACAACAAAGACAAATATAATTGTTCTGATTATACACTGGAAAAAACAACCCACTTTCTTTGAGTACATTTTTCTCAATTTTAGCATGCAATAGAAGAATATCAGGTAATGTCTACCTAATATAACTTAGATTGTAATTGCATTTTACCTTTGCAATATAGGCAAAGTTTACTTTTAAATATTGGGTAAAATCAACCTGAAAAAACTGTATTTAAAAAAGTTACTCAGAGGTCCTTAGAGGACAAAAATGTCCGCATCAAAAAACTGCCATAAATATATTATATATTAATATTATTTTCTACTTTCAATGAGTTACATCAGTCCTGATCGTAACTACCAAATATTCATTCATTTTCAGGATTTTAACCCTTTAAATGCCAGTTTGTTTACATAATGCCACTGTTGTTTTTTTATGAAAAATATTTTCCATATACTAAATACTAAGGGGAATTTATTTATTTATTTATTTATTGGATTATCACAGTCTGGGATATGTCAATGATTAGCAACAACATTGATTTTGATGCATTATTATTTTTTGTGCAGTGTCAGATTTAATCAAAATAAAAAATAAAAACTCACACTCAGTACCTTATAGGACAAAAATGTCCTCATCAAAAAATTGGCATAAAAATGTTATATATTAATATTATTTTCCACTTTCTCTGACTTCGATTTTTTAACCAACATCAGTCCTGATCATAACTACCAAATATTCATTCATTTTCAGGATTTTAACCCTTTAAATTCCAGTTTGTTTACATAATGCCAATGTTGTTTTTTTTACACACACACACACACACACACACACACACACAAATTTCTCAATACACACATACAAAACACTCTCTGACATCCATACCAACACACACACACAATTTTATCTGCATCATTTATTCAGTTGGCCTGCAGTACTCTATAATACAGCAAACAGAGAATAGGGGAAAAGCATGTATTTGCTCCATAGGCTAAACATGAGAAAAATGGCGCCATCTGGTGGAAAATATTAAAATATAAATTTTGAAGCCAGGGCTCCAGAATGAAAGCATAATATCATAGAATTCATGAGTTTATGCTTTAATGGCACTGGGATCAAATATTGCCGTTTTAATGGGTTTCAATGGGGACATTTTTGTCCTGAAGGTCCTGAGTGTAACTATTTTGTGTACATAGTGTATTATAGATGTATTATAGGAACTGAGGTTGAAATATCAAAATTAAACACCCCCAAAAATACACACCTTTAGCTAAATGTATGCCGTTGGCATTAACAGCCAAAATGATCGAAAAAACAAAAATGAAAAAGACAAAAATGTCCCGAAGGTCGCACAAGGGTTAAGTAAATATACCTAAAATTGCTAGGTAAACTGAAGATCTTATTTCCTTGAGTATATTTTAACCAATGTGTATGAATAGCAAATAACACCCCCCAAAATATTTTTTTTTTTCAGTTTAGGCTACTTTATGTAACATGAGTGCGGAGTCGGTCTGCACGTTGATAGAAACAACTTTGTGCGCATTCTCCGTCTCACTCACACATGCGCACACTCGTCTCACAGCGCGAGTCAACGGGTGTCGAATATTAATCTAAACTGCCTAACGGCATTTGGGCTTTCCAAAGTTGAGCAGCCCTGCTCTAAAACCTATTTAAAATTTAATAGAACACAATGTGAACATGCTCATGAATATTCCTCTGTTTTCCCGCAGCTATCTGGCGATGTACGCGTACAAGCCTCAGAAAGCCGATGAGCTGGAGTTGAGGAAGGGCGAGATGTACCGCGTCATGGAGAAGTGTCAGGACGGATGGTTTAAGGGAACGTCGCTTCGCTCTGGAGCGTCTGGAGTTTTCCCAGGAAACTATGTCACGCCCGTCTCCAGGTGAGAGATTTCAATACAGACAGAGATGAGAAATAAAACGCAGCCAAATGAAAAACCGATGCAACCGATTTTAATCAGCAGCACAGTTTCATCTTCTCAACTCAGTATCATTTAAAATGCACCAGCTCATTCATACTATACAGTAATTTTCAGGGACATTTTTTATATTTATGAATGCATGTTTTTTTTCTAACCACTTAAAACGAACTATCTCATCCATAATAATGTACAGTCAGCCAGTTGTTATCACAAAATAAACCCTGACAGTGTGATCGTAAAACCCTGAAGGGGTTTATTTCTCACTTATTACACAGCTAATAACCAAATAAATAAATAAATGGACATGAAATATTGATTTTAAATTGTTTCATTAGCTTAGTGTCAAGATCTCAGAGCGATACGAGAAGTAGGAAAGATGACTCACGGTCTGATAAGTCCTAACCCCCGGATGTGCGGTTGTTACTCAGAAATATCAGACCGCTAGATGGCGCCATTGACCAGTCAGAATCGAGTATTCCAGAGACTCGTGTAAGAAGAAGAGACAATTTTATTTTAAAATATGATTCATATTTGAAAAACTTTTGTCCACCAAATCAGTCAAGTGGTGCAACCAACATATAGGTAGAAATTATGTTGTCATGTGACAAAAATCATAAAACAGAGATGATCTCTTTAGACCCGCAAGACGGTGTGTGAAGATTTAAAAATAAATCATTATTTTGTCATGTCATATTTTTATGAAAAGGCACATTTTGTTCAGGTCATTTGGTGCAACCATGAGAAACCTTCTTGACATTCTTGACTTAAAAATTCATGATATTTTTAAAAAATATTTTTCACCTTGAAGCACATGTTTGAAAACTTCTTTTAAATGAATGATTAAGTTTTGTTCAGTCTCATGTATTCAAGGTGCAAGAAAACTATTTTAATACCTTTTACCTGATGGTTACACCACATGACATTTTTAAAGTCATTAAATAAACTGAATCAGTTGTCTTGTCCCTAAAATTGCACATTATGCAGTGGAGAGTGTTTTATATGAACTGCAGCAGTGCTCATTGCATCATATCATTAATAAGCTGAACAAACTTTCAATGTACGAATCAAACTCATTCAAACTGCAGACCGTTTCTTTCCCATGCTTCATTTTTTATTATATCCATGTATGTTGTTGCAAACAAATAGAACAGTGAAATCGCTCCCAGAAACATCATAACGCTGCTCCGTCTAGTCTGCACTCGACTACATTATCTCAAAGGAGACGGATGACGTGAGCTCCACTGATACAGTCTTCACTCCTATTGGTTGTCGCTCCCAAAAGTCGCTACTCATTTGCATAAGGTTTTTTTTATTTTCTTTTTTATCCCCTTTTCTCCCACTTTGGAATGCTCAATTCCCACTACTTAGTAGGTCCTCGTGGTGGCGCGGTTACTCAATCTGGGTGGTGGAGGACAAGTCTCAGTTGCCTCCGCTTCTGAGACCGTCAATCCGTGCATCTTATCACGTGACTCGTTGTGCATGACACCGCGGAGACTCACAGCATGTGGAGGCTCATGCTACTCTCCACAATCCACACACAACTTACCACACGCCCCATTGAGAGCGAGAACCACTAATCACGACCACGAGGAGGTTACCCCATGTGACTCTACCCTCCCTAGCAACCGGGCCAATTTGGTTGCTTTGGAGACCTGACTGGAATCACTCAGCACACCCTGAATTCGAACTCGCAACTCCAGATGTGATAGTCAGCATCAATACTCGCTGAGATACCCAGCCCCCCACATTTGCATAAAGTTAAACATTTGCATGTCGCTCGCCACGCCCACTTCTAGTCGCCAGATGGGGTGTACAGGCCTAAAGAATTAAATCAACATGAATTCATATTTTATGCCATGAAACCGTCATTTAAGATAACAGTCAATCCCTCACAACAGTTGTTCTTTATTTCCATTCGGTTCATTTTCATGCCATTTTCTAAATAATCAAGTTTCATTATAAAATAATCATAATTAAGTGTTTGAGTTTGACCAAAGCATATATCTGAAAATCTGCTGTTACCCTTTATAAAAATACTTCCTAATTTTACAACACAAACTATTATAGTAGTATTTATAATGTATGATATTATTCTATCTTTTATTTAATAAAGTCAGAGCTGTAAAATGATGTGGCACTTTCACCTGAACTGCGGCACACAATCAAAAGCTAGTGCAAAAATATGTATGAGATGCATGTTTTCACTTGTGCGACTCGTACAGTATTAAACCTCAAGAGTGCATCTAGAATGCATTCACATTAAAAGCACAACCAAATTGAATCGACCTAAATCGCAAATAGTAATAGGAAAATGCTTTTTCGCAGGTTTCCACAGTGCACACTGATTCTCATCGGCAGCTGAAGTCGTAAATCAGGTCAGCGGCGTGCAGGTGCGTTTTAAATGCACGCCCTTTAATGATGAGAGTTGAGAAGGTGAAATTGCTCTGCCGCCACACTGATGAGAATATATAGGTGACGCATTCTAGCTGCAGGGCTGCAGAGTGATCGTCATGCTGCTGTGATTCAGGAGTGATAGTCAGAAGATATTCAGTGTTTACTGCAGACCACACGTCTGTGAATGTGTCTGTAAGGATTGGGAATCGTTAGGAATTTAACGATTCTGGTTCCTTAGTGGCTCCATTAACGATTCTTTGAGTATCTTTGCAAAAGAAATATGCCCTCAGCAAGTCAGACATGACGAAATAGAGTCATTCGTTTGGGAATCAGATTACACTGGTCGCTCTATATGTTATACGCTGTAGATTCAAAAGAACCGGATCATAAGAGTCATTTGTTTGGGAATCAGACTACACTGGTCGCTCAATATGTCATACGCTGTAGATTCAAAAGAACCGGATCATAAGAGTCATTCATTCGGGAATCAGACTACACTGGTCGCTCTATATGTTATACGCTGTAGATTCAAAAGAACCGGATCATAAGAGTCATTTGTTTGGGAATCAGACTACACTGGTCGCTCAATATGTCATACGCTGTAGATTCAAAAGAACCGGATCATAAGAGTCATTCATTCGGGAATCAGACAACACTGGTTGCTCTATATGTTATACACTGTAGATTCAAAAGAACCGGATCATAAGAGTCATTCATTCGGGAATCAGACTACACTGGTCGCTCTATATGTTATACGCTGTAGATTCAAAAGAACCGGATCATAAGAGTCATTTGTTTGGGAATCAGACTACACTGGTCGCTCAATATGTCATACGCTGTAGATTCAAAAGAACCGGATCATAAGAGTCATTCATTCGGGAATCAGACAACACTGGTTGCTCTATATGTTATACACTGTAGATTCAAAAGAACCGGATCATAAGAGTCATTTGTTTGGGAATCAGACTACACTGGTCGCTCTGTATATTATACGCTGTAGATTCAAAAGAACCGGATCATAAGAGTCATTTATTTGGGAATCAGACTACACTGGTCGCTCAATATGTCATACGCTGTAGATTCAAAAGAACCGGATCATAAGAGTCATTCATTTGGGAATCAGACTACACTGGTCGCTCTGTATGTTATACGCTGTAGATTCAAAAGAACCAGATCATAAGAGTCATTCATTCGGGAATCAGACAACACTGGTTGCTCTATATGTTATACACTGTAGATTCAAAAGAACCGGATCATAAGAGTCATTTGTTTGGGAATCAGACTACACTGGTCGCTCTGTATATTATACGCTGTAGATTCAAAAGAACCGGATCATAAGAGTCATTTATTTGGGAATCAGACTACACTGGTCGCTCAATATGTCATACGCTGTAGATTCAAAAGAACCGGATCATAAGAGTCATTCATTTGGGAATCAGACTACACTGGTCGCTCTGTATGTTATACGCTGTAGATTCAAAAGAACCGGATCATAAGAGTCATTCATTCGGGAATCAGACTACACTGGTCGCTCTGTATGTTATACGCTGTAGATTCAAAAGAACCTGATCATAAGAGTCATTCATTCGGGAATCAGACTACACTGGTCGCTCTATATGTTATACACTGTAGATTCAAAAGAACCGGATCATAAGAGTCATTCATTCGGGAATCAGACAACACTGGTTGCTCTATATGTTATACACTGTAGATTCAAAAGAACCGGATCATAAGAGTCATTTGTTTGGGAATCAGACTACACTGGTCGCTCTGTATATTATACGCTGTAGATTCAAAAGAACCGGATCATAAGAGTCATTTATTTGGGAATCAGACTACACTGGTCGCTCAATATGTCATACGCTGTAGATTCAAAAGAACCGGATCATAAGAGTCATTCATTTGGGAATCAGACTACACTGGTCGCTCTATATGTCATACGCTGTAGATTCAAAAGAACCGGATCATAAGAGTCATTTATTTGGGAATCAGACTACACTGGTCGCTCTGTATGTTATACGCTGTAGATTCAAAAGAACCGGATCATAAGAGTCATTCATTCGGGAATCAGACTACACTGGTCGCTCTGTATGTTATACGCTGTAGATTCAAAAGAACCTGATCATAAGAGTCATTCATTCGGGAATCAGACTACACTGGTCGCTCTGTATATTATACGCTGTAGATTCAAAAGAACCGGATCATAAGAGTCATTTGTTTGGGAATCAGACTACACTGGTCGCTCTGTATATTATACGCTGTAGATTCAAAAGAACCGGATCATAAGAGTCATTTGTTTGGGAATCAGACTACACTGGTCGCTCTGTATGTTATACGCTGTAGATTCAAAAGAACCGGATCATAAGAGTCATTCATTTGGGAATCAGACTACACTGGTCGCTCTGTATGTTATACGCTGTAGATTCAAAAGAACCGGATCATAAGAGTCATTCATTTGGGAATCAGACAACACTGGTCGCTCTGTATGTTATACGCTGTAGATTCAAAAGAACCGGATCATAAGAGTCATTCATTTGGGAATCAGACTACACTGGTCGCTCTGTATGTTATACGCTGTAGATTCAAAAGAACCGGATCATAAGAGTCATTCATTTGGGAATCAGACAACACTGGTCGCTCTGTATGTTATACGCTGTAGATTCAAAAGAACCGGATCATAAGAGTCATTCATTCTGGAATCAGACAACACTGGTCGCTCTGTATGTTATACACTGTAGATTCAAAAGAACCGGATCATAAGAGTCATTCATTCGGGAATCAGACTACACTGGTTGCTCTATATGTCATACGCTGTAGATTCAAAAGAACCAACTAGAAGAATCATTCGTTCAGGAATCGGACTACACTGGTCACACTGTGTTTTTTGCACAGCTTCCAGTATTTTGTTTTTTAAAGTGGAACCAGTTCCAAATAAGAACCGTATCTTGGCTCCCAACCCTTGTGATGTACAAAAACACTAGGGAACAAGTGGCTGTGCATTACAGTGATTTTACCATGGGTAAAGAATATTCTTAGGCACAATGTGAAGTGACCCTGAGTGGCACATTGCTTTTATAAAACTGCAGTAACAGCTATATGATAAGCCAATGTTCAGTAAATAGTTCATGTGGATTAATAATATTAATTCTGCCAAGTAATGTATAACTGAACTGTCTACACTAGAAGCGGCAGATGGGATTTGTATTAATTAAATATACACACACACAGTTGTTGCAATACTAACATTAAATGTGAAATTATTTTGCTATACTAAAATAGTCCATTGAAAGTAAATCTGTAGGGTTAGGGTTAGGTAAGTAAAGATTATGAGATTATGTTTTTCAGTGTCATCACATGTTTGATGATTCTTTGCCTCCTGGTGTTTCAGAACACCTGAAATATATAAATAATCTGTGATTTTCTGAGCTTTAAATTTCCCAGTATAATTTTAGATGAGCGAGTCTCAGCTGTGGAACGCTCTGGAAACTGTCATTGGCAGTGCTCTGATTCCAGGAACGTTTTGGAAATGTGCAAACACACTCGGCTGAAGATAATGAGTGTTAGACGAGGTGCGGTTCCTCCAGAGAGTGTTTGCGTGTTTAGAGACAGGTGGGGTTGTGTTAGTGTCTGTAAACACATTAAAGCTCTGAGATGCAGGGATGCATTGTCTCTCAGGTGGAGTCTGCATGAGGTGGGTTTGGGTAAAAATGTGATGTGTTTCATTTAGAGCGGATGAGTGTAATTTCAGCTTCTGTGTGACAAGCACAGCTAGAGATGATGTGAGGAATTCAGCGCTTTAAACACTCGTCCCTCCTCTTTCTTTGAAGGCTGCCATGTTTATCAGCTCCACTGTGCTTGATACTGCACAGAACTCTCAATTAAAATCTGTTATTTAGGCCAAGGAAACGTGTGTCCTTATGCTTTAAAATGTTAGACACAGTAAGTGCAGTAAGGGGCTGTTCACACAATATAAGTGTTTCCAGTTCTGTGTAGTTCTGCATGCGCAGATTCCTTCTGTATGTAACTCTTCTCTCTTGATTGCAGTCGATGCGAATCTAAAGGCTGTTAGATATAATGTGGCGCGGTCAATAAATAGTCTCTGGTGTGTGTCCCGTCTGGAGTGGTACTTTTAAATATGGCTCTTATGTGGTTTCTCAACACAGCTTACAATTGCATTACCGTGCAGAGCATGTCAATGATGCAGATGTGTCTGTGTGTTTTATGAATGTGTCTCAGCAGGGCTCCGTTTGCAGTCGGGCAGACGCGTGCATGTCTTTCAGGAGCGGCTCAGGCGTCTAAGGTGAACTCTGGATCTCCGGGCTCCACGGGGCCCTCGAGTCCCGTTTTGTTGGCATCTGCATCTCGATCCAGCACGCCGCTGCCCAGCCCGTCCTCACCGCAGCTGCAGCATGCAGCCGTCCACCTGAAGAACTGTCTGCGCCTGTCCAGTCAGCAAACTGTCAATCAAGCACGCTCCGCCATGCAGTTAGGTGAGTCACAGACAACTGAAAACTAAACTCGGTGTTCCCGCGGGACCTTATAAAGTCATGTTATAAAAATGTTCAGTTTTCTAAGTTTAAGGCCATAAAAATCTTAATTATCATTTAAAGAGGTATTAAATTTGGGGACAAAAAGACTGGCCTAATGTGAATATTAAAATGCAAAAGTCTGAGATTTAATTGAATATATTGTCTGCGTGCACTGCATGCTTCAAAGTGAAAACGCTGCAGAATTGAACAATAAGCAATCACTAATCTACTGTTGATGAATTACTGCATATATTTGTTATATGATAGTGTTTCCTTCATAGTGTTTATATTGTTATATGTTGTAGATAATTAAAAAAATAAGAGTCCCTTGTGTCTTTTGGGCTTCTTTAGTTAAAAGTCCCTTGTTATGCACAAAGTCTTTTTTTATTGTTATTTTGGTTGCACAATAAACTGCATGAAGGATTTCTTTCAGATTGGTTGCTTGTGGCAAGACCGTACCCATGTCTTGAACATTGGGGGGGTGGGACAAACCATTTGGTGGGGGGGGGGGTCGCAGGTGTTGAGGTCACAAATATAATGGTCCTCTTTGGTCCATTAATATAGTAAAGGTGCTGAATGCAATAATTTTCTGAATAAAGGCTTGAAATGCGATAAAGGCCCACAATTTGATAATTTTTGTTTTTAAAAGACACATGTAATTTTTAAGTTCACACAGTACAAGACAAACACTGAGTCTGCATTGCTAGAAATTCACCAGTCATCTTTCGTCTCTTTTTTGTGCTGTCTCAAAGAAAAGACGAATAGAATTTGAATTTCTTTTCATGTATCTGTAAAATGACATGACTGTGTCAGCTGGCTAGCAAAAAGAAAATACACTAAATTACTTACTGCCCTCAAGTTATGCCCAGAAAGCTTTGAGTATAGTGCACTTGTCATATGGATGACTGTTATGATGTCTTTATACTGAACCTTTAATAACGATTTATAGTATGAATGGGATTTTTACTTCTGGAACCAGATTGTTGACTCTATAGTTGTGATTGATGTGTAAATGTGAGCAGTTCTGTGTTGACGTTTCGGTTTGCTGATGTCAGAAGTAATTCAGATCGAGTTATTTTTGCAGTTTAGTTTCAATAAATGCAGGAAGTTTTTAATTGTATAGGTTATGGTATGTTTTCATAGTACGATTCACTTTTTTTCTACAGAGATAAAAAGAAATGTGATTCCTCATGATATGAGCCCTTAATGAGTTTATTTGAGAATGATGGAAATATTATAGTTATTATTATATTGCTGATTTAAATGCCTGTGAGATTTTGTCTGAGACGTGTTTTGCAGAGTTGTCATGTTTTTTATTGGTTGTATACGTATACATTAATATCTCAGATTGCACACAGTTGTGTTCAACTCTTTTATAAGTGTGTGTCAGCGTTGTGGCAATGAGGCGTGTTAATGTGACGTGCTCTGTAATCTATTACAGACAGATTGGCAGCGACGGTGTGTTGGTGAAAGACATATTAGCCTGGTAAAAGAGCTTGTTAAAGCATTTTACAGCTCAGATGCGATGTCTGTTGTAATGAATGCCTAGCCGCCCTGCGCTGCCAGTAATTGCTGGGTTGCATTCTCGTCAGTTCTTGAACTTTGAAGAACAGCGCAAAGCTCATTGAGCAGTGAGATTGTCCAGCCGAACGCTCAGCCAGTGTTGAAATGAAGGACACAATCTCAGAAGTTATGATGGTTACTGATATGGGCTCTTCAGTAGTTTGTTTTTATCATATGATCTGTGTTTCAACATGGTAGTAGTACCTGGGCTGACAAAGCTATAGTTCACCCCAAAATAAACATTCTGTCATCATTTACTCACCCTCATGTCATTCCAAACCTGTTTGACTTTCTTTATCAGTGGAACACAAAGGGAGAAACAGTTGCACGTCAAGATGCATGTTACTAGGTTTGACATCAATGAAACCATAATTGAATTCCCCACACCAACTTTAAATATCTGTACGTGCAAATTAAATTCAAAAGCTATGTTGGAGGTAAAGACTATCCTATGACTTCAGAAGACTTGGAATATAGCGAGCTGAATGGACTTCTTTAATGATACTTTCATAGTGTTTGTCATTTGGATCTTGACAGATGCAGTCACTATAAACTTGTATGAAAAAGAGAAGGATTTGTGTTTTCAGCATTGATTGGACAGTCGGAAGAGATTTTGCAGAAACCGATAACTAAAGTGGTGGAAGAAAGCCGATAACCAATTAATTGGACGATCGTTATTAAAATCAATATATTGCATGTGTTAAAAAATGTTCTTAGTCTTTCCTTACTGTGACAGGCACAGACATACATAGAGGCAACAAGAGTCCAAATACATTGAAATCCCAGATGCAGTTTATTGTGCAACTAAAATCCCATTTATAACCAGGAAACCCCCCCGATAATATTTGGTGCATAATGAGGGACTTTTAACGATAAACAAGCCCGAAATACAGCGGGGACTCTTGTTTTGAAGTATTACAATATAAACACTATAAAGTAAACATTGTCATGGAGCAAATATGAGCAGTAATTTATAAAAAGTAGATCATCAGCGATCACTTATCATAAAATATCTGGTACACTGATTTTTTAAAATCTTTTTCTAAGGCCGCCGTAAGTCAAAATAAAAAAAAACTCAAGTAATTTTATATATGTAGCTTATATATTCACCAGGTGACGTTGGTGTTGCTTATATGCAGTGTTTTTTCTTATAACTTCACGAATATCACATATCATTACTTAGAGGAGGTGATTATTTTTCAAACGAGCCCACACACAAGATAATCAGATGCATTGATCATTAGATAATCCACATGAAGCACAATGTTACATATGACCACCAGGAGATGGCGCCAAATACATGACACAGACTCAATGATGACTCAAATGACACAGAATGAAACTCATTCTGTGAAATCTCATTACTAAAATCATGTCTGCATGCTATACAAACCTTTAGTCATTATTGTGTTTGCATGTGTAATTAGTTCTTATGTACAATTATTATGTTTTACTTGTTTGGAGACGTTTTTGGACACTATGATAAATTATATTTGTAATGCTATAACTTTTGATTGCTTTGTCGTATAAACACAACATTTTTCTCAGATACAGTTGACATGATTGAGAACAAAACAAAAGCAGTTTTCCTGAGTCACCTTATTTACACCCAGAGATATATCATGTCAAATCAGATTATAAGCCTTTAATTTTGGGTATGCCACTGAAACAGGAAATCTTTAAATACCTTCAGAGATTAAAGGGTTAAAGTGATGAATATATATCAATATATGGATGAATATTGTTAATTATGATGGATATACTGTATATGGTAAATCCTCACTCGGTGTCAGTGATTTTGTGGTCATACTCTAGAACCCTTCAACGCTGCCTGCAGGTAAAAACGATCTGCTAACCATTTTTGCTGAAAACTAATACAAAACAGCTATCGCCACTGATTACTGCAAAAATATATATATATATATATATATATATATAAATATATAAAATAATGACATCTATATGATATGTTCTCTACTATAGTGTAAACAGATGAATCTCTGATGTATTTCTATCAAGTTCAAAATAGTTTTTCAGTTTCTCAACATGGACTGATGGAACAGAAACAAAAGTGAGATTGTTTCTCTACCAGTAAATAAAGAAGTGTGTGATAATAAACTGTCTGTCTCTGTGTTTCAGTTCACAGTCCTCCGGCGAGCAGCAGCCCTGAACGCCCCACCGCATCCATCACGCCCCTCAGACCGCACGCCAGTCCCTCGCGCTCCCCGGGCCCCGCGGCAGGACGGCCCCTCTCGATGGTGGCGGTTCCTCAGACACATTCTTCCCTGCAGTCTGGGTCACTTTCTCCAGCGTCAGTACGGGCACTCATACCGCTCAGCTCCGCCGCGGCTGCCATCACCCCGCCGAATGTCACCGCAGCTCATTTGAATGGAGGAGACCCGTCCGTCTGCCCGCTGCAGCCCTCCTCACCTGCACATGCGCAGGGTGCAGTCGCAAGCCTCCCTAAACTCGACGAAAAGAAGGTAGAAAAGGTGAGTGTTTTGATATTGTAACTGCAGAAACTGAGACCATTAGTGACGGTGCTTGATTCATTTGATTCGTTCAGGCAGTTCATTTCAACGGTTAAAAAAAATGGATTTGCTGATTCATATGGGTCATCAGTCAGTCTCTGTTCCCCCTCTGTCATTTTACATTTATTATTTCTATGTAGTGTAAATTCTGTGTCAGATAAATACTCCTTTTTTTATAATATATTCTGATAATTTTATATATTGTAATATATAATATATTTAATATATTCAATAATAATTTATTTATTTAATTAAAATAAATTAAAATAAAATGCATTTTAATTTATATTTTAATTTAACATAATTTATTTAATTATTTAGTATAATAATTTATGAATAATACTTATTATAATTATTATGTAATGAATTAATGTCCCATTAAATATCTTCAGTGTGGTTACATGTGATTTACAGTGAGCTCTGAAATTTGAAATTTATTTTGAGCAGCATTTATTTATTTTTTATCTCTATGAGAGCATATTTGTTTTCTTTCCATAAAACAACACACTGCTTTTCATCCATTTATGTAAAGTTCTTAAGTTGAATCAATTAAATGAATTACATTTTCAATCTGAACCACTATGCCTGTTAAATATAAAATCAAATCAACATCAAAAACAAAGGTATAGTAAATAATGCACAAGATATCATAACCGTATGTTCCTACATTTGAAGCTGCTGTAAGTTTTGAGCACATATTCGATGCACTGTTTCAGCAGAGGTACTAGACCAAAAGAAAACACATCAATAGATTATTAGAGGCTTAGAATAGAATTCTATGGAATATTGAAGTGTTTGATAACAGATAAAACAACAGAGGAGTTCACTGTGGGGTATTTAGTCCTGTGTAACGTCCGTTACATTGTGTCGGGCCATATTACAGCGTGATTCAGTTTGTGTCACTGACGCTGTTTTCATCGTCTCGATCACACAGTCACGTCTCTGTCGCGTGTTTTGACGGTTGGTGCCAGACACATTAAACACTGTGATACAGATGCAGATATGAACAATTATTAACAACATGTGATTGCAGAAATCTAATGATTATGATCATTACTACAGTGACATTGTGCAATCAATGCATTAAATTGAGTATAATATTAATATAACAAAACATTTTCATGGGTAGTTGATAAAAACTGTAACATAGATATGAAACTTTTTGAAAATGTTTATATGAGTGAAAGTGTCTGGGTATTTATATGAACTGTGTAGAGATGCAACAATGTATCGGCCAATCATCGGAACTGGCTGATAAAATCAATTATCTTTTCAAAACCGGGGCCGATTATTTCTGTTAATGTGAGTGTTTGTTTATAACTGAGACCTGTTATATGTATATTATTTATAATATATCAATGTATATATATATATATATATATATATATATATATATATATATATACTGCATTTAAAAAAAATATATTTTTATAATATGTTTTGTTTATATTTTATTATTTTTTTATTATTTAAAATATTTTTTTTTTCTGATTGAACAGAAAAATCAAAACATTTTTGTAAGGCGGCCTTTTATTGCCATTGTAGCTTATTTATAAATATATTTGACTATTTTTATTTTTATATATTAAAAATTATATGTTTTTATTTATATTTTGTGTTAATATACATGTAAATATATTTTATTATTATATTATATATTTTAGCCAATTGTCCGGGCCGGTTATTTCCTGTCAAAAGAGAGAGGAAAAATGCACTGGACAATTAGCCTACAACTCGTGCTGTGTGTGAAAGAAAATACCTCTTGTGTGAAATGAGTTTGAATTGGGTGACAATGACAGCAGAGTTGCAATTTATAAACTTTGCACTACTAGAATTTTTTTTTTCGATTGACCAGGAAAATAATATATATATATATATATATATATATATATATATATATATATATATATATATATATATATATATATATTAAATAAATGTAATAAATATTTTTTATTAATATATATATATATATATATATATTAAATAAATGTAATAAATATTTTTTATTATATATATATATATATATATATATATATATATATATATATATATATATATATATATATATATATATGTATATATACACTACCAGTCAAACGTTTTGAAACACTTGACTGAAATGTTTCTCATGATCTTAAAAATCTTTTGATCTGAAGGCGTATGATTAAATGTTTGAAATTAGTTTTGTAGACAAAAATATAATTGGGCCACCATATTAATTTATTTCATTATAAAACTAAAATTTAATAAAAAAAAAAGTTTTTGAAATTGATGACTTGGACCAAATAATAAAGAAAAGCAGCCAATAAGTGCCCAACATAGATGGGAACTCCTTCAATACTGTTTAAAAAGCATCCCAGGGTGATACCTCAAGAAGTTGGTTGAGAAAATGTCAAGAGTACATGTCTGCAAATTCTAGACAAAGGGTGACTACTTTGAAGATGCTCAAATATAACACAGTTTTGATTTATTTTGGATTTTGTTTAGTCACAACATAATTCCCAAAGTTCCATTTATGTTATTCCATAGTTTTAATGACTTTACTATTATTCTAAAATGTGAAAAAAAATTATAATAAAGAATGAGTGTTTCAAAACTTTTGACTGGTATTGTATATATATATATAATTTTTTTTGATTGACCAGAATATATATATATATATTTATTTTCTGAAAAAAATAATAATAATAATAATATATATATATATAATGTTTTTTTTATATTATTTTTTTTATTATATATATATATATATATATATATATATATATATATATATATATATATATATATATATATATATAATTTTTGTTTTTATTTTATTTCTTATTTATTTATTTTATTTATATTATCTCTCACTGTGGCAGGTGTAACAAAGTGTATTTTGGACTCAATATTAAGATGTATTTGTTGTGTTTGAGTCAGTGAGATTATGTGAGGAGTACGAGTGTGTTTGTAGGTGTTGTTGATTTAAGCAGCTTCTCTCTGAACCTCAGTCTTACAGATGTCTGCAATTTTATTATGCACTGTTAATTGGCTCAGAGTCACACACACACACACACACACACAGTCGAAAATTAAATGACGGTACAGAAAAGACAGGTTGAACGGGGTTATCACTGTAAACGTTGCTTTCGCTCACAGCAGGACTGTTTGATTTTGATTAGATTTTTTTATTTTGCATGATTTAAAAAGTATAAAAAAAGTTTAAAAGTGGATATAAAATGAAATAGCAAAGATAACAATTTATATACAGTGCAGGGAGAGGCAGAAATACCTGTAAATGTATTTAATGTTAAAATCTCATCATGTTAATAGAGAACACAAAATTAACATACAGAAAATAATATGACTATATCACAATGATGACAAAATAAATATAACAGAATATGTACCATAACAGCAACAATAAATACAAATATATCAATATATAAACAAAAAATAAGTAAATAACATGCATATGTGTATATGTCTGTATATATATGTGCATGTGTATGCATGCATATGTTCATAGTGTGTGTGTGCGCGCATACCTGCGTGCAGTCTTCAATAAAATGTGTGTGCGTATGTATGTGTATGAGCATGTATGAGTGCCTATAAAGGAGATATAGAATACACCTGTAATGACTCCTGAACAATAGTAATATTACATGTCACTATGAATGAATGAATGAAACATGAATGTATGGCCTGTTTTCACAGACATAGAAAAAATGTGAGCAAGTGTGTGCAGTATTGACTGTTTCACCTGTCTGACAAGGAATGCTGAAATATTGTCATGACCAGCTGAAGATGTTTTTAGTTCATCAATTATATCACTTATTTCTTGGATATCAGGGGGCTCAAAAGTAGAGATAAGTGGAACATTTCTTGGTTTATAATCCAATATATTATCATGACAAGCAGAAATTTTGTGCACTAATTCATAACCAATTTTAACAAAAAATGCATTCAATTTTTTAGCTATATATATCATATGGATTATTTTGAGAATTTTCCCCTTTCCATGAATTACTGGCAAGCATATCTTTAAATTTAGAAATATTTGACTTGCTCATAATTCTTTTGTACATTATTTTTTTGATATGTTTGACTGTACTAACCTTAATTAAAGAATAGTGGAATATGGGAAAATGATGTGATAAGTCTAAATACAATATATATTTATATATATATATATATATATATATATATATATATATATATATATATATATATATATATTTATATATATATATATATATATATATATATATATATATATATATATATATTTTAGAAAAATTTGGTTTGTTGTTATTTTAATTTTATTATATATTAAAAATATTATATTTTATTTATATAAATATTTTTTATTATTGTTAACTTTTATTATTTGTATTATATTACTTTAAAAAACAAAATCTTGGTTGACCAGGAAAGGCAAATTTTTGTACCTTGTATAAAAATATTTTTATTATTTATTCATGTGTTACAAATATTGTATATTTTTATGTTTATTTTTTATTCATTTAAAACTATTTATTATGATATTATATTTTATTATTTTTATTATATTATTTAAAAAAATACTGTACAATACTGTAATTTTTTGATTGACCAAAAAAAGCACATTTTCGATAAGAGGAGCCTTGAACTTTATTGTAAATTATACATAAATATATTTCATAATTTTTTTTATTTATGAATATATTAAAATGTAAAAAAATATATATATTTTTATTTATATAAATTCATTTTATTTTCAAATGTTTTATTTTATTAGTTAACCTTTTTATTTTATTTTTATTCTTATTATTGACCAGAAAAGGCACATTTTCGATAAGGGTGGCCATTAATTCCATTGTACCTTATTTTATTTAGAATTTGTATTTATATAAATATATGTTATTATTTTATTTTATTATTAAAAAAAATATATACTGTATATATATATAATATATATATATATATATATTAATTATAATTATAATAAATTATAATAATAATAATAATAATATATTATAATGTATTAAATATATATTTATTTATTTTATTTATTTATTTTTTACCAGAAAAGCCACATTTTTGATAAGGGGGGCCTTTAGCTCCTTTGTACCTTCTTTCTAGACCCAGATATAATCTGCTGACCTTTTTTCAAATTTTCTGCACTGAAAAAAATCTGCTGAATTCTGCAGAATGGATTTAGAGAGAGTACTACTGAAAACACTACAGTTTCATTGTATTTGAAAGCATCATCAAATTAGCCAAAATATTTAATAAATATTCCAGTAAACAGTAGCAAATGTGTCAAACTTTTATGAATGACAAATGTCACAATTCTGTGGAAATCCGAGTTCTTTGCATGCCGTCTTATTCCATAAAAATGGCACTTTAAAGTGCTTTAAACCCACAGCTAGTGCTGCCTGTGTCGCCCCTTTATCTCAAACCGTCTCTCTCTCTGTTGTGTCTCTCACAGAAGGAGAAGAAGAGCAGTGGTCTACTGAAGCTTCTCTCTGGTGCTGCAGCGAAAAAGAAATCCCGCTCGCTGCCGTCCGTCTCCCCGACGCATGACGCTCGTTCCCCGGCCATCGAGCCCTCTGTCTCCTCCTCCGTTCAGGGTGCAATGGCTCCAGAGCTGCGGTCTGCAGGCGGTCACGGCCGGGCGGGGTCGTGTCCCATTGAGAGCGAGATGCAGGGGGCCATGAGCATCGAGCCGCTCCACAGGAAGTCAGGCTCACTGGACCTGAACTTCTCTGTGTCTCCACCAGCACGTCAGCTCTGCTCGTCATCGCCGCTCGCCATCAGACCTGAACCCAAGCCATTATCCAGAGAGAGGTGAGCTGAGCCGTGCCTCTTATTTATAGATCTAGTATTCGACCAGTAACCCTGCCTGCTTACCTTATTTTTCACATCAGTCATCATGCTATGATATTTATTTAATATTTTTTTTTCTTTTTGTCTTCTGTTTATCTTTCATTGTGGCTCTCTTTAACATTTTGTCCTGTAATGTGTTCAACAGATCCAATCCATGTTCAATGGAAATGATTTATTTTTAGAACAGTATAAATGCTTTTGTATCTCTCTATAATAAATATATTTCATTATTTTTGAATTTATGTATATATACAAAATAATACTTTTTATTAATATTTTTATTTATATACATTTTATTTTTCTAATATTTGTTATATTTTTTATTAAATTAATAAAAAATATATATACAGTATATATATATATATATATATATATATATATATATATATATATATATTTTTTTTTTTTTTTTTTTCAAGAAAAAGCACATTTTCAATAAGGTGGGGGGGGGTCTTTAACTCCATTGTACATTATTTTATTTTCATATTTTTTTTATAAAGATATATTTTATTTAATTGTATTATTAAATAATATATATATATATATATACACTGCCTGGCCAAAAAAAAAAGGTCACATACTCTAATATTTCGTTGGGCCGTTTTTAGTTTTGATTACGGCACGCATTAGCAGTGGCATTGTTTCGACAACCTTATGTAATGTCACAACATTTATTTCCATCCAGAGTTGCATTCATTTTTGGCCGAACCACTTAGTAAAGTCTTCTCCAGCACATCCCAAACACTTTCAGTGGGGTTATGGTCAGGACTCTTTGGTGGCCAATTCATGTGTGAAAATTATTCCTCATGCTCCCTGAACCACTCTTTCACAATTTGAGCCTGATGACTATTGGCATTGTCATCCTGGAATATGCCCGTGCCGTCAGGGAAGAAAAAATCCACTGATGGGATGATCTGGTCATTCAGTGCATTCAGGTAGTCAGCTGACTTCGTTTTATTGCCACATAACGTTGCTGAGCCTCGACCTGACCAATTGAAGCAACCCCAGATCATAACACTGCCTCCAGAGGCTCGTACAGTGGGCACAATGCGCTTCCCTTCTTACCCTGATGATGCGCCCATCGCTTTGGAATAGAGTAAATCTGGACTCATCAGACCACATGACCTTTTTCCATCGCTCCACAGTCCAGTCTTTATGCTCCCTTGCTAACTGAAGTTGTTTTTTCCGATTTGCCTCACTAACAAGTGTCTTTCTTGTGTCCACACAGCTGTTTAGTCCCAATCCTGTAAGTTCTCATCACATTGTGTGTGTGGAAATGCTCTTACTTTCACTATTCAACATAGCCGTGAGTTCTACTGTCGATGTTTTACGGTGTGACATCACCAAGCGTTTTAGTGATCTCCGATCACGATCATTCAATATTTTTTTCCGACCACATTTCTCCTGCAAAGCTGACGGTTCACCACTATCCTTCCAGGTTTTAATAATGCGTTGGACAGTTCTTAACTCAGTTTCAGTGATTTCAGCAATCTACTTAAGGCCCAAACATACTTCACGCAAGTACGTGAACGCAGACGCACCTTGCTACGCAAGCTCAATTCCACGTGTCGTTGCGTAGTGAAATGCGTCAGCGCTCAATTCATAACCCAATGCAAGTACGCGCTGCATTCTCTGCATTGCCGCAAGGGGCTAGAGCGGATTTTCTGTTTTCAGTCAACAACTGTCATGGTGGAGCAGCAATTTGAGGAGAGTCTTGCCGAACAAGTTAAACAAACATATTTACGACCCCTCGTCCCCTCTCCAGTCGAATAAAACAGAGATTGAAAATGCTTGGCAAGAAATTGCAGCTTCCCTAAATTCTGATAACTGTAAAGAGGAAATGGAAACAACTACGGGACCGATTTGTCCGAGCCCCCCCCAATCTGCTACATACTGTTTGTAATCATAAACAAAGTTAAATCATGTGCAGGTCTAAATTTAGCAGATGCTTTTATTGAAAGAGATCCAGTGCTCCCATTGGAGCAACCTGAGGTTAGGTAAATGTACCACACACACACACACACACACACACACACACACTATTTGCATTGACTGTAGGGTTAAAGATCAAGAAGTGTTATAAAGAATACATATCTAATGATGAAAGTTGTGTATTTTAGGTAGAAAGTTAAAAAGTTATCACTGTGCCTTTACTAATTACTAATCCGCCTCAAATCTGTCATGTTTCCACTACATCCGGTTTTGTGGCGCCTAAAAAAAAAACACTATCGCCCCCTTGTGGTGTGAGGTTTGTAACCGCCAGAGCAACACAATAGCACATGTGATGTATGTGCAAAGGGACCACGCGTAGGCCATGCATTGGCCAAGTGCTCGCGTCTGCGTAGGCGTACTTGGAAGAAGTATGTTTCGGCCTTTAGTTGTTTTCTTTGCTTGATGCAGGTCAATAATTTGCCCCTTCTGAAACACAGTAACATCTTTTCCATGACCACGGGATACGTCTTCTGACGTGGTTGTTTAAGAGATGAGAAGCTACACACTGCATCAGTTAGGGTTAAAAGAATTGTTGCCAGCTGAAACACATTAATCACTGCAATAATGATCCAATCATAGACTCTGAAGTGTCTGCTTATTTAAATCCAAACGGCAACTTTTCTTTTGGCCAGGCAGTGTACATGTGTGTATATATATATATATAGCTTCCTATGCCTTTTTCACATTTTAAATGGATTTGAAAGTACTGCTGTTTCATTGTATTTAAAAGCATCATCAAATTAGTCAAAATATTTCATAAATAAACCAGAGAATGTGTTGAACTTTTATGAATGACACATTTCTGTGGAAATCTGCAATGTTTTCTGGCGATTTCTGTTCATTCTGGACCTTTTATATCTCTTTGTACATTTTTAAAACATAATTCCTGAGCAAAACGGTGATCTGATGACAAAATAAAGGAAGTGGCATAAGATCGGTATTGGCCAAAAAATGTCATATCGGTGCAAATTAAAAGTATTGTTTCATGGGGCTTTGAAATACTTGAATCTGATTGGTCAATGGTGCCATCTAGCGGTCAGATATTTCTGAATAACAACCACATATCCAGTGATAAAGTGATATCCGGGCATTGTAAGTCATCTTTCTTATTTCTTGTATCACTCCACGATCTCTGCAAGTATGTGTATGTGTATTGCAATACGCATCGTATAGGGAGGTGGCTGGTGATACCCAGCCAAGAAAACCGCCCAATGACAGTAAGAGATATTTTAAGACAGTAGAGACATAACAGCATCATTTTCGCTATACAAATAAAAATGGCTTGACTTCATTTCGCCCAGCCTTAACGCAGAGTCAAACTGAAATTAACCAAATGTTATCCAATATTAGGTCGACTTCCTAATTACTTTTGGGGGAATTTACTAAGAATGAAGTGAAGCCGGTTTGCACACATTGTCTGTGCTGGTTTAGTGTCGATTCACTAATGCAGGAATTATACAGATCAGGCAACAGCGCAAACGTGGACACAAAATCTGTGCTGAACGCAATTTGCACAGTTCAGTTTCGATCTTGCGGACCGGTTCTGAGCGCTGTATAGTGGAGGATGATCTGACATGTACAGCATCACTCACTAATGTGATCCAGACACATGAATCATTTCTTTAACATGCCAAAAGCACGCTCAACTTCACTGCTTATCTGGATATTTGGAGGTTATAAATCTCCTCAACGTCATTTGATCATCTGTTGATGAGTTACTGCTGCAGTGATCGATAGAAAATGCACACTAACATCTCTCTTAAATAAAATTCAGTTTACCGCCTGCTTTCCTCAGGAGGTAATAGCGCAACATTTTCTGCAATTAGCAATTTAGCAAAACAGTTTTGTGAAAGAAGCACTATCAATAACAAGCCTAATTTACATAGAAAGGAGGAGTGTTTGTGCCGAACAAAACAAAGTGAATTACCCTTTAAGCTCTGAAGGTGTTTTTAAAGATTTCCTGTTTCAGTGGTATACCCAAAATTAAAGGCTTATAACTCGACAAAAAGGTCAAGTGTTTGGTATCATTGTAAAGAATACTTTTAGCATTTTTTAATGATATAGATTATGATATATTCTGAGACTCTCAGCCTAAGAAACTGCTTAAAAATCACCCCAAAATTTACCTTTTTTCTTATTTTTCTGATGTGACATGATATATCTCTGGGTGTAAATAAGGTGGCGAAAAACTTTTTGTTTTGTTCTCAATCATGTCAACTGTATCTGAGAAACATTTTGTGTTGATACGAGAAAGCAATCAAAATTTATAGCATTACAAAAATAATTTATCATAGTGTTCAAAAGCCTCTCCAAACAAATAAAACATAATAGTTGTACATAAGAACTAATTACACATGCAAACACAACAATGACTAAAGGTTTGCATAGCATGCAGACATGATTTTAGTAATGAGATTTCACAGAATGAGTTTCATTCTGTGTCATTTGAGTCATCATTGAGTCTGTGTCATGTATTTGGCATAATACAACCAGCCTATTTGTTTTACTCACAGACAGAAATATAGCAAGTAATAGTTAAGTATATGTCTTTCACAATTATGTTGGTGTTGCTTATATGAAACTCATTCTGTGAAATCTCATTACTAAAATCATGTCTGCATGCTATACAAACCTTTAGTCATTGTTGTGTTTGCATGTGTAATTAGTTCTAATGTACAATTATTATGTTTTATTTGTTTGGAGATGTTTTTGGACACTATGATAAATTATATTTGTAATGCTATAACTTTTGATTGCTTTGTCGTATCAACACAACATTTTTCTCAGATACAGTTGACATGATTGAGAACAAAACAAAAGCAGTTTTTCTGAGCCTTATTTACACCCACAGATATATAATGTCACATCAGAAAAATAAGAAAAGTACATTTTTGTACATATTTTTTTTTTTCGTGAATTTTCAGCAGTTTCTTAAGCTGAGAGTCTCAGAGTGTATCATAATCTATATCACAAAAAATATTTAACAGTTTTCTTTACAATGAAACCAAACACTCAGCCCTTCTTGTTTTTGTTTTTTGTTTTGTTTTTTTGTCGAGTTATAAGCCTTTAATTTTTGGTATTCCACTGAAACAGGAAATCTTTAAAAACACCTTCAGTGCTTAAACATCACTTCAGTCTTTTACGATGGACTTCAGAGGATGAACTGATGCCAACTCCAACCATAAGACATGGGATACTTCATATGCCACTGACTGAACCTTGGATTTAGGATAGACCTCACTGAAATGACCTGCTGGTTGAACTGCGATGCACCTCACTGATCTCGGCCTGCATCACCTTTGTCTATTGATGGACTACACTCTTATAATGGAATATATAGACTATCAATTAATTGCCAACAAAACTCTTCATCAGCCAACTAACAAAGGACATTGTATCTATGTGAACTTCTGCAGTTAATCCAGGATGAACTTCAAAGACATTAGTCATTAATCTTACAGTTCATACAAAATCTGTTTAAACACTGACCCTTAACACTTACTTAGTTTAATAATTAATCAATAACCTGCACTGCACATAAATAACTAATATTGTCATTATATTCATGATGTTATTCAGAGGGGAACTGACCCCCACAGTGAGTCTGGTTTCTCCCAAAGTTATTTTTCTCCATTAATCAACATCTTATGAAGTTTTGTGTTCCTTACCACAGTCACCTTCAGCTTGCTCACTGGGGTTATAAATACAATTATTATTTAATTATATACACAATTTAAAATCATATATAATCAAACTACACAATCATGACTCAAAGACTTTATAGATATTAGTTTTATCTTCTGTTAATGCATGATCTTCTGTAAAGCTGCTTTGAAACGATGTGTGTTGTGAAAAGTGATATACAAATAAAAATGACTTAAAGGGTAAAAACCATCGGCATATTGTCTATAAGTATGAAAACGGCAATATGAAAAACGGATGCTTTATTTATAATTCATTCGTATATTGGTCACTGTACATAAGCGGCCGTGGCATCGCGTTTTCCTGCTGTTTCAGTATTTTACACGATAAGTTTTGTATTTTTCAGATGCCGTGTCAATTTAAAAATAACTCCTGCTTTCTGTCTCTTTTAGGGCTTTCATGATTATGACGATTTTTTGTCACACAAATGATCATGCTTCTTAAGACGTCATTTATTCATATTTAACTTGAAATCATATAATAAAGTAGGTATAAATATTTTCCTTTAAGGCTTTAACAACTTGAAAAATATTGCACAGGGGTAGATTGACATATAAAAATACTATTTTAAATATCAAAATATTTCCAAATACTTAAAATACGACACTCTTATTTAGTCAACTTTAGTCTTCATGCATTGTACATTTACACTGTTGTTTTTGGATCCCAGCCGACCTCAATTTATTATATTATATTATGCAATATTACAATATTTCTGTCCTAAATCCTTCACTTTCACTTGTTATTTTAAGGCTCTCTGATTAAACCCACGAGCCCTTATTTCTCATGAAGAAAGACATGTAAGATTCTGTGTTTCTTCATTCAATCATCATAGAAATAGAGTAATCATGCGTCTCCTCCTGTGTGTCACTGTGTGTCATTAAAACTGTGTGTATGAACCCACAATGACCAAGAACATCTGCCATCGCTCACATAATACAATAACACTGGAAAAAGAGACACAAAAATGCACCTTTCATGGCATTTCTGTATTTGTTCAATCTGCTGTCTTGCTGTCAGGTATCGCGTGGTGGTGCCGTACCCGCCTCAGAGCGAAGCAGAGATCGAGCTGAAGGAGGGCGACATCGTGTTTGTGCACAAGAAGCGAGAGGACGGCTGGTTTAAAGGAACATTACAGCGCACCGGACGAACGGGACTCTTTCCCAGCAGCTTCGTGGAGAGTTTTTAGGTGAGGAACATCAGCCAGCAAACACATCTCGGGGGAGTCGCACACCTGAAAGATCTCATGGTCCAAAAAATCCAAACAGAGGCGAAGATGTCACTTGGGTGCATTTAAAGAAAAACGATTGAATTAATTCATTAGCTGCTCAAAAAACAAGCACATTTACTGCCATTCTCCTCATAGATCTGTTAGGAAAGCCCTTTGTGTTGTGGTTTTCCCAAATTCTGCCTCACAAAACACAAACACTACTTTTCCACTGAAACGGTGCCGGTGTTCAGCTAGTGTTTAGTCGGCAAAACAGACTCTTAAATTATATATATATATATATATATATATATATATATATATATATATATATATATATATATATATAATTAAATCATGTTTAATAGCAGAATTCCTGGTGAAGAACTACACTACCCATAATCCTGAAGAGAGATCCACCAATCAGAAAAGAGCTCTGCAGCTCCGCCCACTCCAATGATGCAATCAAGTCGCTCTCCCTACACTCTCAAACAACTTACTGTTTATATTTATATATATCTGAATATTTTGCAATGAACTTAAAATATACTGTTTCTATACTTATAATCAACAAGTTTAAATAAATACATTTATATTTTTCCATCATTTTTAATTTGATGACATCATTCTCAATGCATCATGGGACTGTAGTTCATTCCCTCATTAAAGATGTTAAATACACAGTCTTGTGTCTTTGTCTTTTAATCTGATTTTTAAATAGTTTTTTGCTTCAAATCAAAGTTTGTATTGTTGTGATTCACCTCGGAGCTGGTTGGTTTGATTCATGACTCACAACTCTTTTTATGGAGGATTTGATGAAAAGTCTATGAAAAAAACTGAATGTGAAAAACACTTCCAGAACCAAGACAGCTGAAAAAGTGGGCAGTCACTGCTGCTCTCTATTGAACTGAATTTTTAAACTCCAGTTTATTATCATGATATGATAGATCTCAGATAACCCCACCCCTAAACGACATGTTTAAACAATACAAACTGTGATTGATCACTTTACGTGTCAGAAAGACGGCTCTTCCTGTCTTAGTTTCTTATCCGTTTCCAGCACCAACACTGGCAGCCTTTCAGTGGACCAAAGCACACATCACACACATCTCGCACAGTTTACAACATTCACCTCTGATCAGATACCGGCTCTATCGTGCCTTCCATCTGAGGAAACTGCCAAACAGAAGTGATTCTTCAGCGCCCTCCAGTGTGTGAAAGTCAAATGAGGTTTCCTCGACCTGATTGGACCCTCAGAGTGAAGCAGCTTTGAAGTTTCCTGCATGTCACTCAGAACGTGTTTACATTGAACATCCCAAACAGCATCAGATCATGAAGGTCACATACTGAAGCTCGAAATGTGGACAGGAAATGATTCCAACTGCTGCTCTCACACGTCATCTGTGTACGATCTGAGATCGAGTGTTCAACGTCTTTTTTTTTTCCCTAGACTTTAATCATGAGCAGATCTGAATGATTATGACAGTAAGGATGTTATACTGGGTGAATGTAATGAGTAAAAGTGGTGAATCTCATTAAACATCTCTAGCTCATATTTCACCCTAAAATCACAAGAAAGAAAGAAAAATATATATTTTGCATAAAGTAAAAGAACAGTCTTTTATTAGATTATTAAAAAAAAAAAAGAAATATATATATATATATATATAAATTTAATTAAATTTATTTTATTTATAATTATTGATTATATATGTATATAAATTATATTTTAAATAATTTTAGAATTGATTATATATATATATATATATATATATATATATATATATATATAAAATTGTATTAAATATTTGCATTGATTTTATCTATCTATCTATCTATCTATATATATATATATATATATATATATATATATATATATATATATATATATATATATATATACAGTACTGTGCAAAAGTTTTAGGCACTTGTGAAAAATGTTGCATAGTGAGGATATCTTCAAAAATAATGCCATAAATAGTTTTTATTTATCACTTAATGTCATACAAAGTCCAGTGAACATAAAAGAGCTAAATCAATATTCGGTGTGACCACCTTTGCCTTTAAAACAGCCCCAATTCTCCTAGATACACCTGGACACAGTTTGTCTTGGTTGTTGGCAGGTAGGATGTTCAAGCTTCTGGAGAATTCCCCACAGTTCTTCTATCTATTTTGCCTGTCTCAATTGCTTCTGTCTCTTTATGTAATCTCAGACTGACTCGATGTTCAGTGGGTCTGTGGGGGCTCTATGACATCTGTTGCAGGGCTCCCTGTTCTTCTATTCTAATCTTTTCTTTTTGCAAAAGTAATGTTTGTGAGTCTAACATTTATATTTCCTATTGACACACTAAAGCTGAAGATATAAATAACCATCTTAAGACAAATGCTTTTGTGAAACATCTGATGTGCCTAAAACTTTTGCACAGTACTGTATATACTATATATATATATTTATATATAGTATAACAGTAATGAGAATCTAATGAGAGTCACCTTTGAGAATAATAAAACTCAGAAGTTAAAATATCTGAGATATACAGTTGTGTTCAAAAGTTTGCATACCCTTGGAGAATTGGTAATATATGTACCATTTTTAAAGAAAACATGAGTGAGCAGGCAAAACACATTTCTTTTATTTCTTATGGGATTCATATTCAACTGTAGGTTATAACAGAATGGCACAATCATAAAACAAAACAGGTCAACAAAGAACAAAATGAAATGACCCCTGTTCAAAAGTCTGCATACCCTTAGTTCTTAATACTGTGTATTGCCCCCTTTAGCATCAATGACAGCGTGCAGTCTTTTGTAATAGTTGTCTATGAGGCCCCAAATTCTTGCAGGTGGTATAGCTGCCCATTTGTCTTGGCAAAATGCCTCCAGGTCATGCAAAGTCTTTGGTCGTCTTGCATGAACCGCACGTTTGAGATCTCCCCAGAGTGGCTCGATGATATTAAGGTCAGGAGACTGTGATGGCCACTCCAGAACCTTCACCTTTTTCTGCTGTAACCACTGGAGGGTCAACTTGGCCTTGTGTTTAGGGTCACTGTCATGCTGGAAAGTCCAAGAACGTTTCATGCAGAAGAATGCAAATTGTCTGCCAGTATTTTCTGATAACATGCTGCATTCATCTTGCCATCAATTTTCACAAGATTCCCCGTGTCTTTAGAGCTCACACCCCCCAAAACATCAGTGAGCCACCACCATGCTTCACAGTGGGGATGGTATTCTTTTCACTATAAGCCTTGTTGACCCCTCTCCAAACATAGCGCTTATGGTTGTGAGCATAAAGCTCTATTTTGGTCTCGTCACTCCAAATTACAGTGTGCCAGAAGCTGTGAGGCGTGTCAAGGTGTTGTTGGGCATATTGTAACCGGGCTTTTTTGTGGCATTGGTGCAGTAAAGGCTTCTTTCTGGCAACTCGACCATGCAGCTCATTTTTGTTCAAGTATCATCGTATTGTGCTCCTTGAAACAATCACACCGTCTTTTTCCAGAGCAGCCTGTATTTCTCCTGAGGTTACCTGTGGGTTTTTCTTTGTATCCTGAACAATTCTTCTGGCAGTTGTGACTGAAATCTTTCTTGGTCTACCTGACCTTGGCTTGGTATCAAGAGATCTCTGAATTTTCCACTTCTTAATAAGTGATTGAACAGTACTGACTGGCATTTTCAAGGCTTTGGATATCTTTTTATATCCTTTTCCATCTTTATAAAGTTCCATTACCTTGTTACGCAGGTCTTTTGACAGTTCTTTTCTGCTCCCCATGGCTCAGTATCTAGCCTGCTCAGTGCATCCACGTGAGAGCTAACAAACTCATTGACTATTTATACACAGACACTAATTGCAATTTAAAAAGCCACAGGTGTGGGAAATTAACCTTTAATTGCCATTTAAACCTGTGTGTGTCACCTTGTGTGTCTGTAACAAGGCCAAACATTCAAGGGTGTGTAAACTTTTGATCAGGGCCATTTGGGTGATTTCTGTTATCATTATGATTTAAAAAGGAGCCAAACAATTATGTGATAATAAATGGCTTCATACGATCACTATCCTTAAATAAAGGACAGTTTTTTTGCATGATCAGTCATATTTTCAAAATCAATGCCAAAATTTCACAATTTCTGCCAGGGTGTGCAAACTTTTGAGCACAACTGTATTACAGTAATGAGAATTTGAGGAGTTAAATCGTCATGAAAATAATCATGAACATGCTTCATTTTCTTCATGTAAAATATATTTGATATATTTCTTATTTTTTTCCTTTTGATTTTTGGGTGAAATACGACCTGGACGTGTTTTCATGAGATTCACCCTATTAAGGCGGTTCATAATGAAAACATACGTTTACAGAGGTGTTACATTGAAACAAATCTACATGTGAAAGCACAAACTCTTTTTATCCATTTTATATGACAGTTCTGTATTTCTTCAAGAATACTGTATGTGCATGCAGGTGTACTGACTTACTGAAGCGCTTTCTTCTCTCACAACTTCAAATGTCTTTGTTTTGAAACTCTACAGTGCTTTTGAGCTCCACAGAGATTTCAGTATTTTTATTCAAGGAGTTTTATTAATTCACACGTGCTGAATGCGTCAAAGCCCAGACACATATTTAATGTAAACGCAGACGCAAATGCTGCCAGCGCATTGCAAGGTTGTGATTCTTCTATATATGTTAGGTGAGTTCTCACGTTACTGTGGCGGTAACAAACATCAGTACCCAAGGGGACAATAGTACAGACATTTCCAAATGCGACAGTGTGTGAAATAGAGCTTGCTGAGCTAGAGGAGTTGCGTTTGCGTTCATGCATTTGCGATTGCGTAAGTACTCTACTTGTGTCAAGTGTGTTTTGGGCTTTAAGTGTTTTTCTTGTTTGGAGTCAGATCTCCATCACACGCACTCTTCATCAGCAGCACGTGGCCAAACATTCAGGAAATCTTACAGTGTAAATTTACCAGCCAGCATCATCGAGTCGTCAGACGCACAGAAGATTGTGAAGCACAAACTCACACAAACACATGGAAACATTCCAACATACAGTAACTACTGTGTGTTCATACGAAACAATATCAGAGTGCTCAGAGGCCGTTCACACAGGACGTGTTCTTGTGTTCTGTCTACACTATTATTTTTAGCATGCTCCTTTCAGGTCATCAGTGTGAATTTAAATTTAGTTGAATTGGACACGCCCCACAGGATGTTGAATTAGAATGACAAGAGGGGGAATTTAATGAAGTGCAATTCACAGTCACACAACTTTAGCTATAAAACAATTATATCGTAATTTTTGGACTCATTTTGCCTGTTTATTCTCTGATATAAATACATTGGTAACACTTTACTGTAAGGTTTGATTTGTTTACATTAGTAATTCATTTTGTATCATAACTTAACAATAGACAATAT
>NC_059353.1:51567500-51582500 GCF_019703515.2 Myxocyprinus asiaticus | reverse complement strand
CCTGTCCAGCACATCTTTATTCTCTATTAAATGTGAAGTGAATGTTTTCTGATTCCCCCCGAGATGATTTGTGACTTCTGGCTTCTTTTCTATTGCTTTGGATGAATTCCTACCAAGTGTTGATGTGTTTTATTCTCATTGGTCTTTATGTGGTGGTCTTTTGATCATTTTCACCTTATTTGGAGTTTCGGTGCCATTTTGCTCGCCAAAAGATAAGCACACGTTGGTCTCCATGTTGGAGATGATGAGTGTATGGAGGGTCGTACCTGTGTGCCACTGAAAAACACCTAAAGCGATAATTCACGCAAAATTCACGTCATCAGTTACTCACTCTCATGTCGTTCCAAACATGTATGCTGTTATACACACCCAAAAAACAGAAAGAAAGTCATACAGGTTTGAAACAGCATGAGGGTGAGTAGATATTTTGGGGGTGAACTATCCCTTTAAAGGAAGGACTTTTACACTACGTTGAAAAAAGAAGTATATATAGTATATAAAATAAAATGACTCATATTTATATGATATTGGTGCTGGAGTGGAGATGTTGGGGAATATTTCCTCAAGTACTTGCTATCTGGTATTTGACATGTATTCATTTACACATGGTCTTATACTGATTATGATGATGTGCTTCGTTTTGTTTGTTTAATGTAAAGTACATTTTAGCAATAAATGCTTTTGATTTAAACTGAACAAATTTGTGGAGTTATTCTAATAAATGTACTTGTATCTGTTGCTAAATGTGTGCAAAGCGTTACTTGATAAATGTTCATTTAAAGATGTGATTCTCTTCTTTAAGTTTGGATGTGACTCAGAAACAGCTGCATGTATTCAGTGTGGATTTGAGAAGTGTCCTGTGTTGCTGTCTATCTAGTGCTCTTTAAAGCAATCTCCTAAAACAATTATTTATCCAGTTACAGTGGAATAACAATTGATTCCACTCAACATTTAACCACTAATTGGATTCACTACTGTTGGACCAATTACTAATTGGACTAGTGCTGTTGTACTAAGCAGTTTCTGTGTAATATGTTGAAAACCTTCAGGGAGTCCATCTGCAAACAATCAAGGGAATTATTCAAAGATGGTCCTTTTTTTAAATACTGGAATTTTCATGAGGTTTGGTTTAATTATTCCTCTAATATGGACAGAACTTTATACTAAAATACTGTGATAGTTTTTCATGCGCTGCTACTGAATCTAGAGCGGCACAACAAAACAAGTGTTTTATGTCGTTAGTTTACAGTCTGAATTGAATGTGATGAGAGAGAAACACTGGGCAACATGAAACATTAATAATAATACTTAAAAAAAGATTATAAAAATATATCAAATATATCTCATATTTTTGTTTAGTATAAAGGACCAGTTGTTGTTTGCTTCCTCAAAAGTATCACTGAAGGTGAAGTGTGTCCTTTTTGTGCCGCTAAAGACATCAAATTGAGTTGCAAAAATAATTAGATAGGTACATTAAATGAAAAAAATGTGAGTGGTGCTTGCTGTGGCAAAACCCGTCACATAGCATGTTCTAGCATGTTGCTAAGCACTGCTATTATGATCCTAGCATGTGTTTTCATAATGCAAGCATGTAGCTAATATGTTTTAGCACTTCACTAGGTGTTGCTAGCATGTGTTAGCATGATGCTAGCATGTTTTATCGCATCACTAGGCATTGCTAACATGTGTTAGCATGATGCTAGCATGTTTTTAACATGTTTTAACACTTTGCTAGGCGTTGCTAACATGTGTTAGCATGATGCTAGCATGTTTAGCACTTCACTAGGTGTTGCTAGCATGTGTTAGCATGATGCGAGCATGTTTTTAGCATGTTTTTACACTTTGCTAGGCGCTGATAGCATGTGTTAGCATAATGCTAGCATGTTTTTAACATGTTTTAATACTTCGCTAGGCGTTGCTAGCATGTGTTAACATGATGCTAACATGTATTTAGCATGTTTTAGCACTTCGCTAGGCATTGCTAACATGTGTTAGCATGACGCTAGCACATTTTTAGCATGTTTAGTCATAGCAAAGGTGTCGTCAGTAGGCCGGTCGATTTGACACTTAATTTGTGGGTCTACTACAAACGGTGCGGAACGAGTTAGGTGCCGAAGTTTGTACGGAATAATAATAAGTATGTGAGATTATATTAGTGATGCTTTGCTCCGCAAGCACCACTAATGAAAAGATAATAATAATGTTTTAACCCTCCTATGGTATTCAGTCATTTTTGATCAAAATAAATTTTCTTCATTTAATAAAAATGGTTTCCTTTATCTGAGCAGTGCAAGTCTTGGTGACTTTTCCTCCATTTGCCATCTGAACATACCATAAAACAAATTGGGCTTGATTCGATAAGTGTAAGTGGTTATCACCGTTGGTATTTGTGGTCAAAATTGACTGACTAAATGAATGGGAAAGACTAAAATACAGAGCAATTTTTTTTTTTTTATCTGTCAAATACAGTCAATAAAAAATCAGCCATAATGCAGAAACAAACAGACAGAAATTACAGGGTGAGACTCTAAAACATCCTCAGTGCAAAACATTCACACCCACTCACACACAAACACACACAAGAATGAACTTGTGACCGTAAATACCAAAGGGTGGTACCATAGGAGGGTTAAAACAAATTTCCTGAACACTACATTCACACCACAGCTGAATGTGGCTTAAATCTGATTTTTTCCCATTGTGTCTTCAGTGTAAATAATTATGTCAGATTTTATATGATTTTTACATCATTCTAACTCAACAATGTTCATTTGCACATTTGATTTACCCCATATACTGCATAGCTCTGTTATACATAAATATATACATTTTGCAATGCAGTTTTTCTGTCATGGAAAATTAGAAAAATACCTAAATGTCCTGGAAAAAAATTATTTGTCCTTGAAATATTTATATTAAAACTGTGTGACTGTATGGCTAACACGGTTTTTGTGATTCCTATTATTAGATGGCAGCAATCAAAACCTAATAGAAAACATTATTTTCTTTCTTCATCTTATTTAAGCTGATACTATTTCAAAAATGCAGATTTGTATCTAAATATCTAAAGCTCTGAAGACCAGTAATTTAAGTAGTTTTATGTTACATTTTATTCCTTTTGAAATTTCTGAAGGAACGTTTATTTAAATAGGTTTATTACTTGATTCTTCAAGTACTCGTTCAAAAAAAAGGAATTTTTGCTCTGTTGAATTTTGTTTCTTAAAATGAGCTGATGTAACACAAATCTTAATTTTTATTTTTTTTTTATTTTGTCAACTTAATTTCATTGTGCGCAATAAATTTACATTTGTAAAATGGAAGTTCACTTTCATCCATTTGTGTTGGGACAACTTAATTTTCATTGGCCATAACAAGATGTACATGTGATGTCAAGTTCCCAGCATGCACCTTGGCCATAAAAACTGTGAATGTCTTAATATTTGCTTTCTTTTGGGGCCTGGGTATCTCAGCGAGTATTGACGTTGACTATCACCCCAGGAGTCATGAGTTTGAATCCAGGGTGTGCTGAGTGACTCCAGCCAGGTCTCCTAAGCAACCAAATTGGCCCGGTTGCTAGGGAGGGTAGAGTCACATGGGGTAACCTCCTCGTGGTCGCTATAATGTGGTTCTCGCTCTCAGTGGGGCGTGTGGTGAGTTGTGCATGGATGCCGTGGAGAATAGCGTGAAGCCTCCACACGTGCTACGTCTCCACAGTAACACGCTCAACAAGCCATGTGATAAGATGCACGGATTGAAGGTCTCAGATGCGGAGGCAACTGAGATACGTCCTCCACCACCCGGATTGAGGTGAGTCACTACACCACCACGAGAACTTAGAGCGCATTGGGAATTTCAAAGTGGGGAGAAAAAGGGGAGGAGAAAAAAAAACAAATATTTGCTTTCTTTTGCAGTATTTGCACTGGCAGTGTTGTGTTTGTTGTTCCTTTGGGTTTTAGTGCATTTATTTCCAAAAGTAAGATTGTTGAGTGTCACCGTCATTGTGGTTTGTGTGTTAGATGTTAAGGAAAGCTAAATGTAAAAATTATTGGCAAGATCTCATCCTTAATTGCTGAAACTTGTTGTCCTTGTAATACTTACAATGACAAACAAAAAATGGAAGTGGTGTAAGTTAAAATGATGACTTTGACAAATGTTTATCAGATGGATGTCACAATATATATATATATAAACTCCAAATAACGTTACAGATCTTTATTGTAAAGGGTTTAAACAATGTTTTTCATGCTTGTTCAATGAACCATAAACAATGAATGAACATGCACCTGTGGAACGGTCGTTAAGACACTAACAGCTTACAGACGGTTGGCAATTAAGGTCACAGTTATAAAAACTTAGGACACTAAAGAGACCTTTCTACTGACTCTGAAAAACACCAAAAGAAAGATGCCCAGAGTCCCTGCTCATCTGCGTGAATGTGCCTTAGGCATGCTGCATGGAGGCATGAGGACTGCAGATGTGGCCAGGGCAATAAATTGCAATGTCCGTACTGTGAGACGCCTTAGACAGCGCTACAGGGAGACAGGAAGGACAGCCGATCGTCCTCGCAGTGGCAGACCACGTGTAACAACACCTGCACAGGATCGGTACAACTGAATATCACCTGCGGGACAGGTACAGGATGGCAACAACAACTGCCCGAGTTACACCAGGAATGCACAATCCCTCCATCAGTGCTCAGACTGTCCGCAATAGTCTGAGAGAGGCTGGAATGAGAGCTTGTAGGCCTGTTGTAAGGCAGATCCTTACCAGACATCACCAGCAACAGTGTCACCTATGGGCACAAACCCACCTTCACTGGACCAGACAGGACTAGCAAAAAGTGCTCTTCACTGACGAGTCGTGGTTTTGTCTCACCAGGGGTGATGGTCAGACTCACGTTTATCGCTGAAGGAATGAGTGTTACACCGAGACCTGTACTCTGGAGCGGGAGCGATTTGGAGGTGGAGGGTCCGTCGTGGTCTGGGGCGATGTGTCACAGCATCATCGGACTGAACTTGTTGTCATTGCAGGCAATCTCAACACTGTGCGTTACAGGGAAGACATCCTCCTCCCTCATGTGGTACCCTTCCTCCAGCATGACAATGCCACCAGCCATACATGTCAGTGTTCTGCCATGGCCAGTGAAGAGCCCGGATATCAATCCCATTGAGCACATCTGGGACCTGTTGGATCGGAGGGTGAGGGCTAGGGCCATTCCCCCCAGAAATGTCCGGGAACTTGCACGTGCCTTGGTGGAAGAGTGGGGTAACATCTCACAGCAAGAACTGGCAAATCTGGTGCAGTCCATGAGGAGGAGATGCACTGCAGTACTTAATGCAGCTGGTGACCACGCCAGATACTGACTGTTACTTTTGATTTTGACCCCCTCATTGTTCAGGGACACATTATTCCATTTCTGTTAGTCACATGTCTGTGAAACTTCTTCAGTTTATGTCTTAGTTGTTGAATCTTTTTATGTTCATACAAATATTTACACATTAAGTTTGCTGAAAATAAAAGAGTTAAGCTCAATCGACAGCATTTGTGGCATAATGTTGATTACCTCAAATTAATTTCAACTCATCCCTCCTTTTCTTTAAATCTGTGTTCTAGTGAGACACTTACAATGGAAGTCAATAAATAAGATTTGACTTCAGTGTTCCAGGGTTAATACAAGATAAGCTTTATCGACAACATTTGCGGCATAATTGTCCATTTCCACTAAAATAATTCTGACTCGTTCCTGTTTGAAAAAATAAACAAAAATCACCTACAGTAACACAACTGAAGTGCACATGGCCATGCAATAAATATAAAAACACACCGTTTTGAAAGTATAGCCAAGACTTATATATGTTAACATGTACAACTGGTTACTTTTGCATATTAAAAACATAGGCGAGCTTGATGTGATCACAGGAAATGCAGTTTGCAGAAAAATACATGCGTTTATTTGGTTAAAACATCACCCAAAATAACACTGTTTAAATACATGTAACATACGAGTATAAAATGTATAAGATAAATGCAACAAGGTAAACATTTATTCATTGTAAATTACTATAGTATAGTTTTTAATTAATGTTTTTATCCCTCCACAAGCTGTCAATATTGGACAGTAAAAACACAAGTCCAGCAGAGTAATTACACATTTGCCAGTAAAAATAGTAGATTAACATTTTCTCAAAGTAGCGTAATCTTTGCATTCATTTTGTTCAGAATATTATTTCCATAATCTAGACACAAACCAAAGTGATTTGTCGTACAGACGTGTGGATTTTTCAAAGTGACAAATCGTGACTTGTGTCCATAAAATACAGTACCATGAAGCTTTAAAGTGAATGCAAACAGCCACTGATATGCTGGTGTGTCTGTATTTTCTTACAGTAAACTACTTTAATACTTAGAGAAACAACCGGATGCAATGTACATTAAAAACATGATAACACATCTGCGCATCAATATTTCATTTATGAACCGTAACAATTCCACGATGGCTTAAAGTAGTGAATCAGGCTCAAGGTCATCTCTCTCGTCACATGAATCCAGAGCTGTATAACAAACAAAACAAGGTTTGAGAAAGTGACTCTCCGTCATGATTATAATGTAATTCCGAACCATTCTCGTCATACTCACTTCTTGCGATCTTTGTCTTTCTTGTTGTTGGTGCTGGCGTTGAAGGACTGCGCCTGCAGCAGCTCCGTTGCAGCTTTGCGTTTGTTGAACACGCTCATCTCCTCCTCCAGACTCCTGCGTTTGTCCTCCAGTTTGCTCTTCTCCTCTGCATGCAGTCGCTTCAGCTGCTCAAACTTCCCTTGCAACTGCACAGACCCACATACAAAATGAGGAATAACATGTTATTAAGAAATTAGGTGAAGGGGGGCCTGGGTAGCTCCATGGTAAAGACGCTGACTATCACCCATGGAGTCGCTAGTTCGAATCCCAGGGTGTGCTGAGTGACTCCAGCCAGGTCTCCTAAGCAACCAAATTGGCCCGGTTGCTAGGGAGGATAAAGTCAATGGGGTAACCTCCTCGTGGTTGCTATAATGTGGTTCTCGCTCTCGGTGGGGTGCGTGGTGAGTTGTGCGTGGATGCCGCGGAGAATAGCGTGAAGCCTCCACACGTGCTATATCTCCGCGGTAACACGCTCAACAAGTCACGTGATAAGATGCGTGGGTTGACAGTCTCAGACGCGGAGGCGACTGAGATTCGTCCTCTGCCACCCGGATTGAGGTAAGTCACTACGCCACCACGAGGACTTAGAGCGCATTGGGAATTGGGCATTCCAAATTGGGGAATGAACAACATGGTGACATGTCAGTGCCAGAGGCCTCAGCTGCAACAACGGACCCAATCCTCACTGCCATAGCAGCTTTACGTGCGGAAATGATTTCCCATAAAGCCGAAATATGTGCTAATGTCTCAGTAGACATTCGATTTAATGTTGAAGCGAAATGCTCGACTTGCAGGGAGAGATCCGAACGGAGATATCGAGCCTACGGACAACGACAGATACTCATAGATCCACTCTTTGAGATCTGGAAGAATCCACTTCATATCATTCGGACCCGGTGACCATCTTACAGGCGTTTAGGCGCTGAGATCGAGACCCTAGCGGTGAAACATGACCGCTTGGAGAGTTACTCCAGATGGTGTAATCTAAGGATCATAGGACTGACTGAAGGAACAGAAGGAAGTAATCCTAGAGTTGTTACAAGATCTGTTGAACATGGAGCAAACTCCTCTGTTGGATCGATCGCTACAGAGAAGATAAACCTCTGAGGCCGCTCATAATGAAGGTCCACAACTTTCATATCCACGAGGACATTCTTCAGCACGCTCGGAATTAGGGCGTACTCCTTCTTGGTGAACAGAGGCTACACATACAGTTGAAGTCAGAAGTTTACATACACCTTAGCCAAATACATTTAAACTCAGTTTTTCACCAGTCCTGACATTTAATGATGTTGCCACTCCCATGCTTCACGGTGGGGATGGTGTTCTTCGGCTTGCAAGCCTCACCCTTTTTCCTCCAAACATATCGATGGTCATTATGGCCAAACAGTTCAATTTTTTTTCATCAGACCAGAGGACATTTCTCCAAAAAGTAAGATCTTTGTCCCCATGTGCACTTGCAAACTGTAGTCTGGCTTTTTTATGGCGGTTTTGGAGCAGTGGCTTCTTCCTTGCTGAGCAGCCTTTCAGGTTATGTCGATATAGGACTCGTTTTACTGTGGATATAGATACTTGTCTACCTGTTTCCTCCAGCATCTTCACAAGGTCCTTTGCTGTTGTTCTGGGATTGATTTTCACTTTTCACACTAAACTACGTTCATCTCTAGGAGACAGAATGCGTCTCCTTCCTGAGCGGTATGATGACTGTGTGATCCCATGGTGTTTATACTTGAGTACTATTGTTTGTACAGATGAACGCTGTACCTTCAGGTGTTTGGAAATTGCTTCCAAGGATGAACCAGACTTGTGGGGGTCCACACATTTTTTTCTGAGGTCTTGGGTGATTATTTTTGATTTTCCCATGATGTCAAGCAAAGAGGCATTGAGTTTGAATGTAGGCCTTAAAATACATCCACAGGTACACCTCCAATTCAGTACACCTCCTATCAGAAGCTAATTGTCTAACTGTCTAAAGGCTTGACATTATTTTCTGGAACTTTCCAAGCTGCTTAAAGGCACAGTTAACTTAGTGTATGTAAACTTCTGACCCACTGGAATTGTGATATAGTCAATTAAAAGTGAAACAATCTGTCAGTAAACAATTGTTGGAAAAATTACTCATATCATGCACTAAGTAGATGTCCTAAACGACTTGATAAAACTACAGTTTGCTTATATTAAATCTGTGGAGTGGTTAAAAAATTAGTTTTAATGACTTCAACCTAAGTGTATGTAAACTTATGATTTCAACTGTGTGTGTGTATATATATATATATATATATATATATATACATACACACACACACACACACACACACACACACAATGTATATCCTAAGAAAAAAGTAGTCTGGGACAAAATGACTGGAACACAACATTTCAACAAGGGTTGAATTACCAGCTAAAATATTTACAGCAATATATACCATTCTGTGACAAAATGATTCATACCGCAAAAGTCATTCTGCCCATCCTAACCTTATATTTTGCCTTGTATAACCTTTATATATATATATATATATATATATATAATAATGTATGTGGGTGTGTGAACATGATTGTATTTTTGTGTATGATACCTCTCTCTCAGCATCTTTAAGCTCGGCCTCTTTCTCTTTCACTCTCTGGACAAACGTTTGTCTCATTTCCTCCTCACGCCGCTGTAACTCGCCCAGAAACTCCTGCCGCTTCGCCTCATACGTCTGTTGAAGACTGCACGAATGATGAGAAACAACAATTTCAGTTAAACAGTTTTATTCACATTTAATAGTGAACTAAATCAGCAGTGCATCCTCACAATTTGATCCAATTTTTATTTAAATCCTTTTAGACGCATGGCACTTGTATGTAATTGTAATGTTTTTATTACGTATACTTTCCAAATCATAATTATTAATAATATAAAGTTCTGATTATTTAAATAATACAGAATTAAGAATTGCGATGCAACAGGAAATTGATTTTTTCTTCCCAACCAGTGTTACATTTTATGTTTTTTGTCATAGTTTAAAATTTTTTACAAAAATGTCCTTTAAAATTAGTCGCTATTTCATCATGTCATATTCATGCATTTTGGTCAGTTTTACTCCGATTAAAATGGCATATAATTTTAGTCAACGAAAATAATATCTTTTAGTTGATAATGTGCAACATAACAAAAACGTGTGTCAAACTATAACAGACCAAACTTTAATCAAATATTCAAACATTTAAACTTTTTCTTAATTTAAACATGTATCAGACATATTCAAGATAGGCTGAAAACCTGAGCTTCTGAAATAAAAGCATATAATGTATTTGCTAGAAGTTAGTCTACGATATACTGAATTCTTCGTGTTTTAGAGACTGTTATTAATTTTCCGTGTTTAGCCAGTTTAGGAAATTGCAATGAATGTAGCATGTTTATACGGAAACAGCGCATTCACAACGCAAGTTATGCAATGCAAATTAAGTATATTCTGACTAGTGCGTAACTTAAAGTTCACCTGTTTATTCGCTTCATTGTTTGTGCAGGTGTAAGTTGTGATATTACATATTTAATGCAGATATAGTGATTAATCTCATGTATAAATAGGATGCGTTTGAGTGAGGTAATTAACACGTTTTAAAGCGGTTCAGCGTGTTCAACTCACGCAGCTCAAACGGGAAATCCCTAAAATACTGGATTATTGGATTAGATGAATCCTATTGTAATATCTTGATGTTTCTTATGTTTACATCTTCCACTGTTAATATCTTCCAGTGTAATTTTTTGTCAACAGTATGCTTTAATAACAAAGTTTAATTATCATCATGATGTGTCTTTTTCATCTCATATCTGTTATAGTAGATGAAATAAAAAAACCTTCGTCAACAAACATTTTCGATAGTGTTTTCGTTTAGTTTCAACACTGCCCCCAACCCTGATTATCCACGATCATAAATGCGATCTTAAGTTAAAAAAGTAACTTTAGAAATGTAGTCTTTGTGGCCACCGTCAACTCAAATGAATAAGAATCAATGTGGCTTTACAAGAAGTGTACGCTACACAACTCAAGCTCGTCTCTGATGTTTTGAGTCGGCGACTGGTCTGCGATGAGAAGTCTCAGATCTCACGACGAATGGATCTTGTGCATGTACTCCTGCAACAGTTTTGATATCGGGGGGCCTGGGTATCTCAGTGAGTATTGCTGCAGACTATCACCCCTGGAGTCGTGAGTTTGAATCCAGGGTGTGCTGAGTGACTCCAGCCAGGTCTCCTAAGCAACCAAATTGGCGCGGTTGCTAGGGAGGGTAGAGTCACATGGGGTAACCTCCTTGTGGTCACTATAATGTGGTTCTCGCTCTTGGTGGGGCGCGTGGTGAGCTGTGTGTGGATGCCGCGGTAACGCGCTCAACAAGCCACATGATAAGATGCGCGGATTGACGTCTCAAACACGGAGGCAACTGAGATTCGTCCTCCGCCACCCGGATTGAGGCGAGTTACTATGCCACCACGAGGACTTAGAGCGCATTGGGAATTGGGCATTCCAAATTGGGGAGAAAAGAAAACTAAAAGAGCGTTTATTAGCTGAGAATTCGCCCTGAGGCTTGTTTTAGAGTTCAGTGTCATTTTCTGGCAGCTGAGAAGAAATCTGTGGAATGTCTTTGTGAATGAGGTTAAATAAACACTTCCCATGCTCCACTCTTCCAATGGGTCCGTCAACAACGTTAAGAGACAGAACTAACTAGTGAAACAGGAAATCAAATGGAAACACAAATAGAACATAGCAAACATGTTTGAAACTTAGCATCATTAACATTCTTACATTTCTCCTCTTGTTTTCCACAGATGAAAGAAAGTCATACGGGTCTGATGGTGAGCAAATGACGATGATGTGTAAATGATTTTCACGAACCCAGAATAAGTCTATTATTAGTGGACCAATACTATAATCAACACAAGTGTGTGTTAAATGGATGTAAAAGCGTCTTGTGTGCGTGTTTGAGTACCTGACAGGTTTGCACTCTGGGTCTGTATCTTTAAAGCCCATCTCCTCCAGTTTACAGCGTCTGTAGAGCTCGTAATGCCGCGTGTGCGTCTGTTCACGAAGATCCTCCATGTTCACGCAGATCAACATCTCACGAAGCTTCACAAAGTCACAGTGATTCTCGTTCTCCACTGAAACAGAGTTATCAGAACACACTTGGTCTCACAATAATGCATTTATCCAATCTCGTCTTAAAATGAAATCTGTCCTTATACAAGATTTACAAGCATTTATTATGATTTGCAATGATTAAACAGACTTGTTTCGGGTGATATTTCACTGTATACTTCAGTACCACTTTTGATTTCATTTTGTAATATTATCCAAAGCATCCTAATAAATGAAAATGTCCTGAAGCGGCTCTCACCCTGCACAACTCCCCAGGGATACTGTCTCGCTTTCACCATTTTGTTTCCGATGTTCACCTCCTCTGTGCTCCCAACAACAGCGAACGGAAGATGACCCTGGAAATGCAAAACTGTTTGAAACCTCACAACAGAGACAAACACCTCAGCAGTTGATTTTTATTTTTTTATAATCGAGCTACAGCAGGTTTTTGTGTAGCTTCTTTATCTTTGTCAAAATATACATGACACAACGCATCACAGTCGAACATTTGAAGGAAGGACGTCACAAATACAAGACATTTTATTTTGCAATTCATTGACGTGATGAACAGGACATCCTAAAACACCAGGCAGAATCATACATTTTCTCTCAATCTTTACTACTAATAGAGATGGGACAGTTTATCGATTTTCGATATACTACAAACCATATTGTGGCATAACTCGATATTTTAAAATTTGCAACATTGTTTTCTGTCCATGTGATCAAATGAAATGACCCGTCAAACATCATAATCTCTCTATCGCTTGATTGAACACTGTTTACAGGGTTCACACAAGGTCCTTGAAGTGCTTGAGATTAAAGCGGATCGTTTCCTCCGTGTAATGTGTATCCATCAAAGATGAGGCGTTCTCCACTTTTATTGAATAATGCGTCTTAATATCCATTCTGTTCTGTTAAATTTAATCTCACACAGCATGGATGCACTAAAGAACCGAGAGATTCTCGTTGATGTTCGCTGAAGCGGAACACTGTGAGCCGCTCGTTGAACTCTTAAAGTGACAGTAACCTTTTTAGCGTATCTGATACAAATGAATGTAAACTCAATGTTTTTACTTGTTAATTATACACATTATTTTAAACAGTGATAGCTCATATTATTATTATATATACAATTTCATTATTTAATATCAAATCATATAATGTAGAATTTTGTGTTTTTACAAAGTTAAATTTTGATTATTAAAATGATGGCAAACAAAAAATATTTTTTCCACTTTTCTTCCCAATTTGGAAAGTCCTCGTGGTGGCGTAGTGACTCGCCTCAATCCGGGTGGCAGAGGACGAATCTCAGTTGCCTCCACGTCTGAGACCGTCAATCCGCACATCTTATCACGTGGCTTGTTGAGCGCGTTGCCACAGAAACATAGCGCGTGTGGAGGCTTCACGCACAACTCACCTCACGCCCCACCGAGAGCGAGAACCACATTATAGCGACCACGAGGAGGTTACCCCATGTGACTCTACTCTCCCTAGCAACCGGGCCAATTTGGTTGCTTAGGAGACCTGGCTGGAGTCACTCAGCACGCCCTGGATTCAAACTCATGACTCCAGGGGTGATAGTCAGCGTCTTTACCACTGTTCAGTTCTATTGCTTGTTATATCAAATCAAGATTATATCGAATTGTGAACCTTGTATCATATACATCGAATCGAATCGTGAGATCAACATATCATCCCATCCCTACAAAAAAATGAGGCTGCAATCCACGGTCAAAGACAATATTTTACCATTAAGCGTTTTCTTCCCTTTAATTAAGCATGTTAAGCTATTTCCTTTCCAGGTTTTTATTTATTTATTTGTAAAAATTTTTTATTTAATACCATATTAGCGCTGATGATCTTCTGTTGATGAATTACTGCTCATACAGTATTTATTAGTTTATATGACAATGTTTCATTTATTGTGTTTATATTGTAATTAGGGGTGTAAATGTACACAGAAGTCACGGTACCTCGGTTTTGGGGGTCACGGTTCGATACGAGTTCGGTACAACAGGAAAAAGCAACAAATCCCAAATGCTAGGTTTCTTTTCATTTATTTTGAACAGACAGTAGTGCAAATTACAGTTTGTTCCACCTAGCGGCATTTAGTCCCCCCTGAGGTATTTGGTACAGTACAGCCTCCTTTAGTGTATTAAGCAGTAAACAGAATGCACTCTTGCATAGGCCATATTTTTTTGTAGAGTTGATAAAATACAAAAGGTATTTGGTCACAATCAGCTACAAAACTGAAAAGCATCTCTTGTTTTATAAAAGTACAAAATAAATAGAATAATGAAAAATAAAACTTGTGCATTAGGAGAAGCCATTCTTGTTTTGGGTTGGTGCATAGATGGTCTCTTCTTCTTCCACTCTTTTTCCTGTTGTGGCGGTTAGCAAACAGCGTTGCATTACCATGCGCCCCCTTCTGGATTGGAGTGTGGATCGCCTGTGACTGACTCAGATGTATTCTTCGTCTGACTGCATGCACCGAACCGTGACGTCAGTACCGTGACGGTTCGGGACGAATACATGTACCGTTACACACCTAATTGTAATACACTGTAGATGATTGTAACTGTGCATGTTTTATTTCCCTTATGTGTTTGTGTGAGCACAGACATTTCAAAATAAGAGTCCCCACTGTATTTCAGGCTGGTGAAAAAAAAAGTCCTGTGTTATGCAACAAATATTGATTTTTTTTTTCTTTCTTCTCATTATTATTGAGATTTTTAGTTGCACAAACTCCATCTGGGATTTTACTCATTTTGGACTCTTGTTGCCTTAATGTCTGTACCCAAAGTAAGAATTTGTTTTAACATTCATTAAATATATTTTAAAAACTACAGTATATTTATAAGGTGCCACAGTTTTGTTATTGTGCACAACAGCTGAGCTACAATCGCATTACTGTTAGTCTGACTAAAGCGTTTTTGATATTTAAAGGTGCATGTAAACTTGACTGAGTGTAAAGTATTTTAGTTGTGAGCTGCATTTTTAGAGAATAATGACTTCGCTTTGTGTGAGGAGAAGAGCCTGTACGGCTTCAGAACACTTGGAATATAGCGCATGTGAAAATCTATGATACTTAGTGCTTTAAATGTGGGGTTTGTTGTCCCTTTTGCAGTTGTGGTCACTATGAACTGTTGTTGTATTGAAAAGAGCTGTGTGAAGATTCTTCAAATTTCTCCTTTTGAACTCCACA
>NC_059353.1:51520000-51565000 GCF_019703515.2 Myxocyprinus asiaticus | reverse complement strand
ACAAAACATTTCAAACATTCCTTCTGTGTTACAGAGAGCAACGAGTCTTCTAGCAGTGCAATCAGATACAGTTCAGTCGACAAACTAAAAGCATTTCAATATAACCAAGAATATCCATTTTATCTGCATATCATTTTATTTCACATGCTTTATTTAAGACATAAAATAGATCTGATACTGATGCACCGATTTGCATTTTTTTGGTCGATGCCAATTTTAACTAAAAACTATAGGTGATCCCGATACTTTGCCACTTACCTTTTTGTCATCAGATCACTGTTTTGCTTTGAATTGTGCTTTAAAAAATGCACAAAAGCTATTTTATTGTTCAAGCAATAAATAATTTTCATTGAACATGGATCACATCTGTTGAACACATGACGGGTTAAAATTTTAGGAGAACCACAATGAAAGAAAAAATACACGATGATAACATGACGATTTATACGTGGAAAAAAATCTTATTTTGCACTTTTAAAACATTTTTACAATTCTAAACAACAGAACTCACATTTGATATATTATGACAGAACATTACAAATTAATATTTTGCATTGTTGACGCGATTAATCGATTAATCTTCGATTATTATTTTTAGATTAATCGGATTAAAAAATGCCATTTTTATCCTGTATTTTATTAAAATGTGATTTTTTTTATTTTTTATTAAATTATAAAGAATATTCGGTTCAATTTACAGTACTGAATTCTACTACATGATTCTATATTGAACTAACGATTATTTTGATAATCGATTAATCTTCGATTATTATTTTTAGATGAATTAATTAATCGGACTAAAAAATGACATTTTTATTTCCTGTATTTTATTAAAATTTGTTTTTTTTCTTTCTTTTTTATTATAAAGAATATTTGGTTGATTTACGGTACTGAATTCTACTACATGATTCTAAATTCGACTAACGATTATTTTGATAATCGATTAATCTTCGATTATTATTTTTAGATTAATCGATTAATCGGACAAAAAAAATGACATTTTTATTTCCTGTATTTTATTAAAATGTGATTTTTTTTTAAATTAAATTATAAAGATATTTGGTTCAATTTATGGTACTGAATTCTACTACATGATTCTATATTCAACTAACAATTATTTTGATAATCGATTAATCTTCGATTATTATTTTTAGATTAATCGGACTAAACAAATTACATTTTTATTTCCTGTATTTTATTAAAATGTGATTTTTTTATTTTTTAGAATATTTGGTTCGATTTACGGTACTGAATTCTACTACATGATTCTATACTCTCACAAAACTTTGAACAAAGCCTGAATCATGAAATGTTAAGTTTGAATTTATTATTATTAATATTATAATTACTTTCAGAACATATGCAAAACAGTTCCTTTCCATTACTTGTAAACCTTAACAAAAAGTACTCTTTATTAAAGAGTAAAATGATCCATCAGGATATATATATTTGTCCTAAATTTGTAAACATGTAATTCTGGTTCTGTTTGCTCTACCTCACTTTGAAAAGTCAAATTTTGTATTCCACTAGATGTCACATTCCATCACAATATACAGATCTGAAATGTAGGTGGCACTCTAACACATTTATCCCTCACAGATGTGCTCGTCTACAGACATTCAGTCTAATTTTCAGTTCAAGCACCACCCTCAATGTTTCATTGAATATCTCAGCCTCTGAGTGGACTACAAGCTCAATATATGTCATTAAAGTAAAAAAAAAAAGTTTTTTAGATAACTTCATAAGATAAAAGCAGATATAAAAGTTATGGCTATTTGAGGCTTAAAGCAGCAGTTATTGGAGCATAAAAGAGACGTTTGTATTTGATGACTTTAATGTATTTTAATCTTTTGAAATGTGGTATTAGGGCACAAATTTAACTGTACAGTCAGATGACAGAGCTTTCATTTGATATATGATTTGTCCATTTATGTGCTATGTGAAGGACTTTTATTTTCATATAAATATTTCTACCCCATTACCTCTAGGGGGCGCTAATTTTCAATGCAAAGAGGCCTTATTTTGTTATTTTAAGTAACATAAGTGCAGAAGTGATGGTTATCTCTGAAAAGCTCAGATTCTAAGCTTTCAAATGATACCTCATATGCCTGACTTATGTATACAGAGACTTTAACGTTTTAAGCGTAAACTTTTTCACGATATAGCGCCCCCCATAGAGTTGAAGAGGTTAATGGCGTAAGTCGCAATTCGACTGGTTTTCTGCGTGCACAGATTCCGTCTGGACCTTCTTATAATTTTATAAAAGTACTTGCATTAATTGTTCTGTTAAAACTTGTGTATTATTTGAGCTGTACAGTTGTAGAAATTGTTGTTTTTACTGTCGTTTTAGGGTTTACGGCATTACGTCGTCATGACAACGAAGTTGTAAAATCAGATATAACTACACAGATGCGGTTAGTAAGTGATTTTATCACAGTAAATTCATGTTAACACACATATTGTTTATGTCATGTCTATACTTTTGAAACAGTGAGTATTTTAACATTTATGGATTGACCCCATTTACTTCCATTTTAAGTGTCTCACTGGAACACAGATTTAAAGAAAAGGAGGGACGAGTCAAAATTAATTTGTCTGGTAATCAACATTATGCCACAAATGCTGTCGACTGAGCTTAACTTGTATTAAACGTGGAATATTTCTTTAAATTTAAATGCTATTTTTGCTACTGAAATTGAACACTAAAACATTTCTCTTTTAACACTCACTTATGAGTTGTGAGACAAGAAATGCTCACATGTGTTTTAAAGATTTCCTGTTTCAGTGGCATACCCAAAATTAAAGGCTTATAACTTGATAAAAAAAAAAAAAACAAGGAGTGTCAAGTGTTTGGTATCATTGTAAAGAAAACTTTAAAAAAATTTAATGATATAGATTATGATACACTCTGAAAGTCTCGGCCTAAGAAACTGCTTAAAAATAAAATAAATGAGCCAAAAATTTTCTTTTTTCCTTAGTTGCCATTATATATCTCTGGGTGTAAATAAGTTGGCTCCTAAAAACTGCTTTTGTTTTGTTCTCAATCATGTCAACTGTATCTGAGAAAAATGTTGTGTTGATACAACAAAGCAATCAAAAGTTACAGCATTACAAAAATAATTGATCATAGTGTCCAAAAACATCTCCAAACAAATAAAACATAATAATTGTACATAAGAACTAATTACACATGCAAACATAACAATGACTAAAGGTTTGCATAGCATGCTGACATGATATTAGTAATGAGATTTCACAGAATGAGTTTCATTCTGTGTCATCTGAGTCATCATTGAGTCTGTGTCATGTATTTGGCGCCATCTCCTGGTGGTCATATGTAACATTGTGCTTCATGTGGATTATCTAATGATCTATGCATCTGATTATCTTGTGTGTGGACTCGTTTGAAAGATAATCACCTCCTCTAAGTAATGATATGTGATATTTTATGTTCTGTTTATTTTTTGTTAAGTTATAAGCAAAATCGCTGCATATAAGCAACACCAACATAATTGTCAAAGACATATACTTAGCTGTTACTCGCTATATTTTTGTCTGTGAGTAAAACAAATAGGCTGGTTGTATTGTACTCTTTAAGAGCTTTCCAACAACATATGACACATGACTATTTGATCAGTTTGATGTTTTTACTGATTGTAATAATATGTACAGTGCAGATGTTTTTATAAATTATCAAAACGGAACATTTCTGATTTATCTGCAAATTTCAAAGCCCTTGTTCAGTTTTGGTCATAATGTCTACATGCATTGTAAAGTAGAGCTTCTAAGCTTTCAAACGATACCTTTTTGTGTTGGTCAAGACTGAAGTTATTAATATTTTGATGATTTTTCAGCAGGCCCATCCGAGCTTAAAGGGTTAACAAGCATGGTCGAAGCAAATCGGAGTCAATTATAATTATATAATTATAAAGTTCACTTCGTAATTATGATTTCCTATGAGGACTTGAAGGCAGTATTTCATGCCCACACCAGTACTGACCCTTTCATTTCAGACAAAACCTTTGTGAAAAACATGACAAAAGTGAGATGACAGGCTCACCTTACTGTCCAGCTTCTTCATGGTGACCAGATCTAAGGATTTGAGCGAGTGTCCGGAGGGCGCGATGAAATAGAGACACGCGTGGATTCTGGAGTCGTGGTAGTTATGAAGAGAGCGTTTGATCTTCAACTCCTCTTGTAAGTACGATTCAAACTGAGTGTCAATGTAATCCACAATGTGCTGGTAACTGGAAAACATTCACACAGAGAGGGATTCAATATTTGCACAAACTTACGGAAAAGAAAATGTTTACACTTAATGTGGTGAAACCTTTCTACAGTAAAGCAGAAGTGTCATTTTTGCACCACAAGTTTCAAACACTCCCTTGCCTTCCATTGGTCAGTAAACAGGTAGCACCGCCCTAATCTCACACCATTGGTTCAGCCAATGTTATTATGTCTGGCCTTTTTGGTGCCACTAGTTATGCATCAATTACACACTTTGTGTTTTAATTCAGCTCGAACTCTTCAACACTGAAGAACATCAGATGTTCAATATAACATGGACGGAACCACCAACCTTTCCTGCTTGTTCATCTGATCTCCAAATCCAACAGTATTAACCACAGTGAGCTTTAGGCGAACATTACTCTCCTGAAGATCGTACGTCTGCGCTCGCAACTTCACCTTCGGCTCAAAATGAGAAGACTCGAAATTCTCAAAATTGGTGTTGAAAAGAGTGTCCATCAAAGTTGATTTTCCAATACCAGTTTCACCTAGAGGAGAGAGAGTTAGCAGTTCATCTGCATCAATTTCATTACATTTCACATGTACAATATTAAGTTGCTTATCTGAATGTCGTATTCAAGTCCATGAGCAGTCAAAATGTTTACTGTCTTACTTCATTCTTACCAATGCACAGAATGTTGAAGCAGAACCCCTGATTAGTGGACTTGTTCACCAGTTGATCTGGCAGACTGTCAAAGCCAACATGGCCCGATAAACCCAGTGGACGGGCGTTCTTGTCCTGCGAAGAAGAGAAAGCCCATCATAAAAGCCCACAGTCGCCCTCACACTGACCGCTGGTATTTAATGCAGAAGAAGCTACTGTTGTTGAACGTTTGTCGTAATCAAAGTTCAACAATGGTCTTTTGACCCGTCTGTGAATGAAGCGGGCTGGAGGAGTCCAGTGCATGAAGCTCGTGTAACTGATTCTCTTAAATGTGACTTTATTAGATTTAGTTTCTCTGCTGTTGTGTGGAAGCTTCAATGAGCTCACAACTGATACTTCACAATAACATCTCTATAACCTCATTTCACTGTGATGACATGAAATTGAAGGAATATTCCAGGATTAAGTTAAACTTAATCGCCAAATCATAGTGTGTCATAGTGTTGATTACCACAAAAGTTCATTTCACCTCATCCCTCCTTTTCGTTAAAGGGTCCGTGCATTTTTTTATTATTTGAATACGTTCCTTGCGGTTCACTTATAATATTAGTAGTTTTTTGCACAAAAAACAGATCATTTTCCACCCTGATTCCGACTCCCTGTCAGAAACGCTCAGTTTTGTTGGCGTTTCTCCTTTAAGACTCGAGTACACGCCCACTGTTCTGATTGGCTCTCTGCTCTTGGCTGTTCTGCTCTCTCTCCCTGCTGGGCGGGGCTACGGAAGAGCCATTCCACGAAAATGTCAACCATACCATGGAAAAATAACGTTTTCAGCAAAGGCACAAAACCCCTTTTAAATTGTTCCTTTAGATCTATATTTACTCTCCCTTTGTTACTTGAAACACTTATAAAAATGCGTTACGGACGTGATCATTATGGAGGCTTCATATTAAATCATATGTATGTCAATGAGAGAATCACAAACCTCTACCGCTCGTTCTTTACCATGATGATTCTGACAGATCACTGAATATTGCTTTCATCAGTGACTTGTTTCAAGCACCTGCATTTGGAAAGGGACCATTTTGACAAACTTTGCGATTTTGATCTGTAATATGATAAACATGCCGCTTAAACTTTACTCCCGCTGTCTGAAGCGGTCAATGCAGACTTCAATACGCAGCCTTTCACAGCTTAGTATTTGTGTAAGGTTATATCGCGATTTCAGTCTTATTAAAATCCATAATGCAGCCTAGATGGACATACAGATGTCTCGGAGATCAAAGTCTACAAGTTTTAGCGTTTTGGATGGTTTTCCCCTCGTCATGCAAGTGCTGCTTTCACAACTGTCACGTCCGTAACGCTGGAATTGGTGGGAAGTGATACGTTTACGTAGGTGTTGATGTGTTGTTGTGAAGACGGTCAGATGCAAATGTCTACCACAGTGTGACATCACAATGTGAGAACAAAATGTCGTTTTGACAGCTAAAGGGGGTCGCACACCGGCACGCGACATTCTAAAATTAGAAACAATTGTTTTCTATTAATGTACGCACACCGCCGCCAGCACTCGCTGTCTTTCGGCCGCGCCCACCTACGACTCTGGAGGCTGCTCAAATTTCAGCCACACCACGGAGCGCAACTCGCATATTTTCCATTAAATTCGACCCAAATCATTATCAATGGACATACAGTATTTACTCTAATGTTCATTCTTTAAAAATGGGAAAACCTTGCTAACATTTGTGGGCACTGTCTGCCACGCGAACCGCATTGACGTGCCCTGTGTTTGATACCTGTGCCGTGTCCTAGCCGCGACGCGGCGTGGCGCTTCTCGTCCGGTGTGCGACCGCCTTCAGTTTCAACAAATACTCTTTTTTTGCAGTGAGGAGGAAGTTTTGAGTTCTGAAACTTACAGTATGTTTTTATAGTACAATGGCCACTTATATGTCAAAAAATCCCGGAAAATTGTATTCCTCATGTCATGACCCCTTTAAAAAAAAAAAAGCCAAAATCGAGGTTCCTGTGAGACACTTACATTGGAAGTGAATGGGGCAATTTTTGGAGGGTTTAAAGGCAAAAATGTGAAGTTTACAATTTTATATAAGAACTTACATCTTTTTTTTTCTGTTGTGTATTATTTGCTGGAAAGTTAAGTCGTCTTTATAAAGTCGTTTTAGGGTACGGCATTACATCGTCATGGCAACGGAGTTGTAAATTGGCTATATCTTTACACAGATGCGGTTAGTAAGGGATTTTATCACAGTAAAATCATGTTAACACACATAATGTTTACGTCTTGTGTCTATACTTTTGAAACAGTGAGTATTTTAATGTTTACAGACTGACCCCCATTGACTTCCATTGTAAGTGTCTCACTGTAACACAGATTTTAAAAAATAAATTTTTGTGGTAATCAACATTATGCCACAAATACTGTCGATTGAGCTTAACTTGTATTGAACACGAAATATTTCTTTAATCCTCAAATAGTTTTGATTTGCTGAACATTTTGGTCACCATCTAATTCCCATACTTCCAGTTGTGCTTTCAAAGTTTTGATTACTTTACAAATATTCAAAAATGTGGAAAATAGTCGGATAGTCTAATAAATCTGATAACACAAATGAAATATTATTTTTTTCAAAATGTCAAAAATGTGTTTATTTCCAGGTTTAAATGAAAAATAAAAATCCCAGGGATATTGTATACAACTATAAATGCAATCCAAAATTAACATTGATGTATTCAGATTGATAAATCAAATGTGTATATTGAGATTGATAATTTAAAGAGAAAAAAAATAGTTGTGAAATAGTTCTCGGACACTCCCAAGCAGCGCGCGCACGCCAACTCACTCCCACTCTCCCAAACTTCACAGTCACTGAGCCAGAAAAACACTCAGAACCTGCAATATATCGTCCACATACGTACCATCTGTCGAACCACTTCAGATGATGCCATTTACGCGCAGAAAGATCGTGAATATTTGGAGAAATATCGCTTCACTTTCAGTCGAAAGTTAAAAGTTGCTGTGACCCGCCTTGTCCAATAATTTCCAGCAGACAAACCACTGGGAACAGCTGCTTTACCATTTCACCGCCTCTGGGTGGACTTGTGCGAATTGTAGTAGACAAAAACAAGGCGACTTTAGAGTACATTATATTTTGTTGGCCATTTCCATACTAATATATTCACTTTAACCCTAATAAAAGCTACAAATCAAAGGAATTTTCGCTAAATAAAACCTATAACATTCAGTGAAGCCATAATCCCCCTTGTCCTAGCCCAATGGTATGTTCCAAGCTCGCTCCCGTCCGCTCTCAATTCCTCCCAGAGAACGCGATGTAACAGGAAGGCATTTTGGCTCAAGACGGAGCAGCCTGTCGGTGTTAATGAACGGCATGTTTGAGCCAAAATGAACGCCTGTGTACTCCAGTTTCACTTTAGTGATTCCGTTCTCCTAGCAAGAGTTGCTCGGATGCAAACATCATTATAAAGCTCTGCCGACCTCTATCTGACACATTGCGCACTCATTTAATCTCATCCACAACGTACTGTTAATATAAGACAAAACAGCTCAGCCAAACTATATATACATGTCATCGCCTTAAAATGAGACAGACGGAATCCAATGCGAATTAATATATTTATGCATTTTTTATTATAAAACATATTATATAATGGCGACGGAGTGCACGCAAGAATCCGTTCTGGACTTTCTCATAGAAAATGGGGGGCGTGTGAAAAACAAGGACTTGATAGAGCATTTTAAAGTCTTCCTGAGCGGTGGAAATACAGAGAGAACGCTCTTAAAAGAGAGATTTAAGCGTTTTGTTGATAATATCGCCTATGTGAAACAAGAGAATGGACAGAAAGTGGTGTGCTTGAAGAAGAAATACAGATACCCAGAGATGCGGACGCGAGAATATGATGGAGATGAAGGCATCAACAGAGGAATGCATGCCTTACTATTCGAAGAAAATGGCAATGTTAATGAGGAAATCAATGGAAAGCACAATAATCATAAGTCTAAGGTAATGGATGCCAAATTGGATGCTGTAAGTGATGGCAAAACCATTGCATCTGAATGCATTTCAGACATTGCATTGATTGAGAAGAGCGATTCTTCAAGTTCTCACCGCAGTCTTTCAGATGTCTCAAATATAACGGGCGAAATGGCACAAGAGAATGGAAATGACATCAAGTCTATTGTTCTGGAGCTCTCTAATGGCCAGTCAACTGGAAAACTGGAATCTAGGGCAGAGGAACTGGAACCCATCAAAGCTACCCAGGTTGTGATTCGACGAAGAACATCGAGAGGATCTCAGCGCAGTTTGTTTACCTCCTCTGAGGAAGAACCTCATGATGGACCGTGTGATGGCACAGATGGCAGCACCCCAAAAGGCAGCCGCAAGAACTTCCTGGAGCTCATGATGAGCAGGTCTCCACAGGTGAGGCACTCACTGGTCCACCGCATATCCTCCAGAAACAGTGACTTCATGATGTCCTCGATGGATGAGGACTGTGCCTTGGTAACACTAGACCCTTTGGAGCACGAATGGATGATGTGTACAGCAGATGGTGAATGGGACAGTCTCCAACGGCTGCTCATGTGTGAACCCACTCTTATCTCCAAGAAGGACTTTGTCACTGGTTTCACATGTCTGCACTGGGCGGCCAAGCAAGGCCAACATGAGCTTTTCGCCATGCTGGTGAGCTTCGCCAGACAGCACAACGTTGCCATCAACATAAACGCCCGCTCCAGCGCCGGCTACACCCCGCTGCACCTGGCGGCCATGCACAACCACATTGAAGTCATGAAGCTTCTGGTGGGAGCGTATGATGCTGATGTGGACATCAGGGATTATAGTGGGAAGAAAGCATCTCAGTATCTCCAAGCCAACGTCACGGGGGACATCAAAGACATCATTGGGGCTTGTGGGAACTCGGATACGGAGAATGCACCTGAAGCTGGGCGATGGAGGATTCCTAAAGTCCTGCCATCCAATCTAAACCCTCTGCGCTTATTAAACCACCCTGAGGAGGTCGCAGGTGACGGTCAGGTCAAGCCCAGGGCACTGTATCGGAAGTCGTCCATCGGCCGCATCAGACTGCAGAGGAACAGGTTCAAGACGCAGATTGTCCACAGCACTTCATTCAGAGAGAATGAGGAAGGAGACGATTCACTCAAGAGCCCCGTCAAATCAAGACCCATGTCAAACCTCTTCGGATGACATTTTTTTGTAGTTTTGAGTTGTTCTGCAATGTTTACAATGACGAAAGTCTCTGAAATATGGTGACAGTTTGGCAACACCCAAAAAATGGCAATCCAAATCCATGTGGGTCAATAACATGACGCTCATCTTTGTTTTCCGGATCTATTAAGTTATTTAAAAATGAGTCAAAAGTGCAATTCACACTAAATAACTAGTACACCACCTATGGAGGGCCCGTTTCCACCACTAAAAATAAACAAAAACTGTGCTTTGGTAAGTCATAATTTGAGGTTAAAGTGATATCATAACTACATTTCTTCAAATGGAATTTTTAACAGTTATTTTAACAAAACTTAAAATATTTAGTGTTTTATTATTATTATTATTTTTAAAGATTACGCAGTTCAATTTGATTATATTTTGTTATTAAATGGAAATGTGTAAATCTTTTAATTTTTTGGTGTGTATGAGATACTCTCATAATTGAGATAAATCCAAATTATTAGTAAGATATAATAATCATGAGATTAAAGGCTGTGTTTGTGAGGTTAGTATCTCATAATTATAAGATATTAAATCATAATTATGAGTAAAAATTATTTGCGAGTCATAATAATGAGATAAAGTCATAACCATGTGATTAAAAATCATAATAATAATTATTATTATTAGATTAGTGTCTCATAAAAAAACTTTTTAATGTCATCATTTTGACTGTATCATAATAATGACTAATTATGTCGTAAATATGAATTTTAATTGAATAATTGTGAATTTGAATCTCATAATTATGACTTAATCTTATAATTGTAATTTACTGTCTCATAGTTAGTCGTAATTGTCATAATGAGTCGTAATAATGAGATAAAGTCATAATTATGAGATTAAAAATCATCATAATAATAATTATTAGATTAGTATCTCATAATAATAACTTTTTAATGTCATAATTATGATTTACTATCTTGTAACTTTGACTTTTATCATAAAAGATACTTTTTATGTCTTAAATATAACTTTGAATGTAATAATTATACGTTTTTAACTCAAAATTGACTTTTTATCTTATAATTATGACTTAATCTTATAATTGTAACTTACTACCTCATAATTATAAGATATTAAATCATAATTATGAGTAAAAATTATTTGCGAGTCATAATAATGAGATAAAGTCATAACCATGAGATTAAAAATCATAATAATAATAATAATTATTAGATTAGTGTCTCATAAAATAACTTTTTAATGTCATCATTTTGACTGTATCATAATAATGACTAATTATGTCATAATTTTAATTTAATAATTATGAATTTGAATCTCATAATTATAAGTTTTTAACTCAAAATTGACTAAATCTAATCAATAATTTGGACTTTATATTAGTATTAAGACTTTGAATCTAATAATTGACTTTTCATCTCATAATTTTTAGATTAAAAGTTATAATTATGAGATACTAAATCATAACTATGATTTATTTGTAAGTAATCATTATGAAATGAAAAGGTCATAATCATGAGATTAAAAAATCATAATTATTATTATTAGATTAGTAATTATTATTAAATTAGTATTTTATAATTATTACTTTTTATGTCATAATTGTGACGTACTAATCTCATAACTTTGACTTTATATCATAAAAATACTTTTTTGTGATAAATATGAATTTTAATTTAACTGTGAATTTGAATCTCATAATTGTACGTTTTTAACTCAAAATTGATTTTAAATCTAATCAATAATTTGGACTTTTTATTAGTATTAATTCTTTTTCAATGTGGCATAAATGGGCTTCCATACACCTCCTCTATGATGTACATGTTTTTAATTACTGACTTCAAAGTCATTTGGGTATTTCTTTCTGGGAAGGTCATGTGGTGCAACCGTCCTTAGACAGTAATAAATAAATAAGTCTCATTAAAAGCTGAAATTCTTGACAAAAGAAATGCTGGTGTACTATAATAGTGCAGACTAATCTTTTATTATTATTTCTAAAAAAATGTAAGAAACCAAATTGGACACACACAACTGGATTTTTAAAAGAATTCTTATTTGTATCCATGTACGGTTACTTTTGTCTGGCAAACACAAAAGGAGAATTTTAAAGAATCGTTACAGCAAGATTACAATAATGACAGAACGTTCATCTATTTAAGATCAAACGACGTCTGAAGCGTTCATGTGACACTAATCTGCCCGTTTACTAGTTTAATGGAGACGAGGTATTACCAGACTGTTCATCTGTACTAACTGCAAACACAATTATGCACCAGAGTCACATATATACTGACCCTTTTATTAATACAATGCTTTAATAAATATAGATTGTTTTTGAATGAACATTTTGCACGCTCCATTTGTAACCAGCCCAATATGCACTTTTTGTTTTGCATGTTATTGTCTAGTTCTCCTGTTTTAGGGTGCTGTGTCTTTCATGAATGTCTTCCAGATGTAAAAGTGTGTTGTGACTGTTGTTTTCATATAAATGTGAACATGACTTCAGTGTGTTTATATATGTGATTTTAAAGCTGCTGTCTAAAATGATTTGAGGAAGTTTAATTCCATGATCAGTGCAATTTTAGTTGATCACAAAGATCCAAGTGAATACAGATTTAACAAGCTTTTATGTTTTAATAGGTCTTATATAACACTAATCCCAAATAAGTATTTTTAATTTTATTAAGTGCCTTTGCATATAATGAAATTGGGCCAATAATAATAATAATAATAATAATAATAATAATGTCTCTAATATACTGTAGGTACATGTAATGGGTAGAAAAGCTCTTTTAAAATACCCAAATATTTGCTAAATGTTTTTGTTGCATTAATAAAATTTTTATTTGTTTTGATAAAACCAACTTGATTTGACATTTTCTGAAGAATGTGTGAGTGTGAGAGAGTGTGTGTTTGTGAGTGTCTGTGAGTGAGTGTGTGTGTTTGTGTTGTGAGAGTGTTGTGTGTGAGTGTGCGTGTGAGTGAGTGCGTGTGTGTGTGTGTGTCTGTCTGTCTGTGAGTGAGTGTGTGTGTTTGTGTTGTGAGAGTGTTGTGTGTGAGTGTGTGTTTGTGTGTGTCTCTGTGTCTGTAAGTGTTTGTGTGAGTGTGTGTGTGTGTGTTGAGTGTGTGTGTATGTGTGTGAGTGTGTGTGTGTCTGTCTGTCTGTCTGTGAGTGAGTGTGTGTTTGTGTGTGTCTGTCTATCTGTGAGTGTGCGTGTGTGAGTGTGTGTGTCTGTGTGTCTGTGTGTGTTTGTGGATGTGCGTGTGTGTGTGTGTGTGAGTGAGTGTGTGCGTCTCCGTGTGTGTGTGTGTGAGTGAGTGTGTGCGTCTCCGTGTGTGTGTGTGTGTGTGTGAGTGAGTGAGTGCGTCTCCGTGTGTGTGTGTGTGTCTGTCTGTCTGTGAGTGAGTGTGTGTGTTTGTGTTGAGTGAGTGTGTGTGTTTGTGTTGAGTGAGTGTGTGTGTTTGTGTTGTGAGAGTGTTGTGTGTGAGTGTGTGTTTGTGTGTGTCTCTGTGTCTGTAAGTGTTTGTGTGAGTGCGTGTGTGTGTGTTGAGTGTGTGTGTGTGTGTATGTGTGTGAGTGTGTGTGTGTCTGTCTGTCTGTCTGTGAGTGAGTGTGTGAGTGTGTGTGTGTGTGTTTGTGTGTGTCTGTCTGTCTGTGAGTGTGCGTGTGTGAGTGTGTGTGTCTGTGTGTGTTTGTGGATGTGTGTGTGTGTGTGTGTGTGTGTGAGTGAGTGAGTGCGTCTCCGTGTGTGTGTGTTTGTGTGTGTGTGTGAGTGAGTGAGTGCGTCTCCGTGTGTGTGTGTGTGTGTGTGTGTGTGTGAGTGAGTGAGTGCGTCTCCGTGTGTGTGTGTGTGTGTGTGTGTGTGTGTGTGTGTGTGAGTGAGTGAGTGCGTCTCCGTGTGTGTGTGTGTGTGTGTGTGTGTGTGTGTGTGTGTGTGTGTGTGTGAGTGTGTGTGTGTGTGTGTGTGTGTGTGTGTGTGAGTGAGTGAGTGCGTCTCCGTGTGTGTGTGTGTGTGTGTGGATGTGTGTGTGTGTGTGTGTGTGTGTGTGTGTGTGTGTGTGTGTGTGTGTCTGTCTGTCTGTCTGTCTGTGAGTGAGTGTGTGAGTGGGGGTGTGTGTGAGTGTGTGTGTCTGTGTGTGTGTGTGTGTTTGTGGATGTGTGTGTGTGTGTGTGTGTGTGAGTGAGTGCGTCTCCGTGTGTGTGTGTGTGTGTGTGTGTGTTATCTATAGATACATATATAATTATAGATATTTAACACTGAAATGTTATTGGGTCAAACTTGAAATGTACATTTTTTTTCAAGTGTTATGCTTATTTTATCCTGTTTATCTGATTTGTTTTTTCTTTAGGAGAACGCTGTAGTTTGGTGTCATAAACTGAATTAAAAATTGGCTCAGTTTTCTTTCTCTTGAAATTCAGTATATCAGATACCAGTAATTCAGTAAAATGCAGGTATGACAGCTTTTTCTGGCATGAAGGCAGAAACATTAGGTAATATCAACACAAGTCCTAACACATCTATTGTGCTTTCTTACTAATGAAATTAGTATTTTAACTGGTAAAGTATCATATATATTAGGTAACAATAACATCCATTTTTTTCCTTACAAAAATAAATCAAGTGCTTGAGACCAAGAGGTCTCATTGCCATATTCTGTGAATGTATTCATATTATACATCAAATGAAAGCGCTTTGGAAGATCTTTTAAGTGCACAATAAATGATTAGTAAAAAGTTGTAAATTCCAAAAACAATGAAAAACATAAATTGGTTTTGTTTGGTGCCTAAAATATTGTTTGCCAATAAATTCCTTGTTTGGTACATGCATTTTGCTATTGTAGAACCTTATAACAGTGTGCTTAAAAAACACCTGAAATGGATTATGTGAAAATAAGGCTGGGCATAGAAATGCATCAATTCTTGGACTACAAACTCTTCAGACATGTTTAGTAAGTTCTGTTCTCTGTTTTGTGTAGCTGTGTTGTGTTCTGTTGTCACTATCACTGTGGAGGACCTGTTTATAGATAAACAAAACGAGTTTTCTCTTGAACGCCCCAATGTCGCGAGGGGGCTGCATGAACTGTTGCTCTCATGCCGTATCATGAACGCACACAGGAGATCAACGGTCAATGAACATTTTCACTAAATAATACATTCGATTTCAGTTTGTTTCTCATCAAATCTTATCGTATGCTTTCATAACAATCATGAGTCTCATGAATAATTTATTAGACTTCTGAATTATACTTTTGTGTTCTTTTGAAGTTTGAAGAGGTGGTCACCATAAACTGCCACTGTATGACATCACTGAGCACAACATTTATTCACAATTCCTCCCTTTGTGTTCAGAAAAAGAAAGAAAGTCATATAGAGTTAGAACAACACAGGGGTGAGTAAACTATGACTGAATTTTAATTTCTTTGTAAACTGTCACTTTAAGAACGATTCAGCTGCATGTTAAACAGTGACCGCATGAGAGCAGCACGCGCGGCAGAGAGTTTTCCCTAAACTTCCGGTTTGTGTGACGTATGCGGAAGCTGTGAGCATCATGTCCGTTTGTAGGAGCAGCGCAGCGGTTATGATTATTAATAAGTTCGCGTTATTAACACTCTTAAAACATCTGTTTCATATACAGAAAGTTTAGTGATAGTTACGCGTCCAACATGTTTCTCTTCAATCCTAGTAAGGAGCTAGTTAGACTAGTTTAGCTGAGATTACACGCGGAGGAACTGTGATGATTTACACCGGTAAATATTTATAATAAATGTGTTTCTATTCTTACGCATTTACTCATCATATCAGTGCATGTGTTGTTCTATAAAATATAATCAACATTTGCATAATTAAATGTTCCAGTGGATTTCTATTAGTTTGGAATTACAAAGATAAAAAAACGAAGATAAATATGATTATTTATTAACTAACCATATAATCGTGCATAGTTATGGTAACAAAATAGACCGAATTTAAAGGAATATTCCGGGTTTAACACAAGTTAAGCTCAATCAACAGCATTTGTGGCATAATGTTGATTACCACAAAGATTAATTTCGACACGTCCCTCCTTTTCTTTAAATCTGTGTTACAGTGAGACACTTACAATGGAAGTCAATGGGGTCAAAATCATAATAAACTATTATAAGATTCCAGTTTAAACTGTGTAAGAAAAAATGTCTTTGATTTGGTGAAAAGTTACCATAGTGTCATTGTCATAATAATAACTCTAGTAACCTGGATTATAATAATCAACATAGGCATTGAGAGGAATATACTGTATATATAGAGACTGGTCAATCAAAATGGGTTTTTCAGTGACCGATTCTTAATTTACTTTTATATTGAACATTTGTTTACATCCTTGATCGTAAGTAAGGTGTTTTAAAGTGTAATGGATTTTTAATGGCTGATGCTAATACTTATTTTCAATAGTGGGCCGAGATAATGCTGTTATAAATATGGGTCATTCCGTGTCAACTCAACCAGAGATCCCCAGCTCAAAATTTAGATTTTGATCTCTTTTTTTTTTTTTTTTTTTTTTTTCTGATGAAAGAAATACATAAATGAAGATGAAAGCCAAAATATTAAATATCATGGATGAATATTTAATGAGTAATCCATTATTTTGTAAAGGGGGGTCAAAATGGCAATTTTCACCTTTGATTTTAGAGCAAAACTACAGGTCAAAACAATAACCTTAGAAAGGTGTCAGCATCATGATTTTATTTGTACACAGAGATTGGTAGATCTGTTACTAATATCAGTTGACTTTAGCAATCCTTGTTGCATTTATATCCCAATGGTGACAGTTCAAAAATGGGAAAAGACACTTCTCGTGTTCTTTTTCTGAAGTTGGCGTGCCTGTAACTCCAGAAGTGTGAAAGATATCTTAATATCCTTTTAGATTCTGGTTCAGAACAAACTTTTCTTTTGGTATCTTCATTTATAAGGCCCTGTATGGTTTAGTCCCAGAGATATGGGGCTCTCAATGTGGCTCCATGTGCACATTGTTGATTTTTACCCATTTTCAATGGTCGAAAACCAACTGTGGCTCACTTTGTATAAAGCTGAAACTGATTGTATTTAAAGAGGAATATCTGAAGTACAAATAATGCTGAAACTAGAAATGTACCTTTATTTACTCAACTTGACTATTTCAGTGTATTTTTGGCACTCAGACATTGTTAAAAATTGGTATATTCTATGCAGTTGTTTTGTTACAGCGCAAGATACAGTTCTAATTTCTACATTATTTGTACTTCAGACAAAAAGTTTCAGCTTTGTACAAAGTGAGCCACAGTTGGTATTCGACCATTGAAAATGGGTAAAAATCAACAATGTGCACATGGAGCCACATTGAGAGCCCCATATCTCTGGGAGTAAACCATACAGGGCCTTATAAATGAAGATACCAAAAGAAAAGTTTGTTCTGAACCAGAATCTAAAAGAATATTAATATATCTTTAACACTTCTGGAATTATAGGCACGCCAACTTCAGAAAAAGAACACGAGAAGTGTCTTTTCCAATTTTTGAACTGTCACCATTGGGATATAAATGCAACAAGGATTGCTAAAGTCAACTGATATTAGTAACAGATCTACCAATCTCTGTGTACAAATAAAATCATGATGCTGACACCTTTCTAAGGTTATTGTTTTGACCTGTAGTTTTGCTCTAAAATCAAAGGTGAAAATTGCCATTTTGACCCCCCTCTACAAAATAATGGATTACTCATTAAATATTCATCCATGATATTTAATATTTTTGCTTTCATCTTCATTTATGTCTTTCTTTCACCAGAAAAAAAAGTATCAAAATCAAAATTTTGAACTGGGGACCTCTGGTTGAGTTGACACAGAATGACCCATATGTAATGTAATTATAGCAGTTGAGATGTACACATGCACTATTGCTCTTTTACTAGCAGGATCAAACCTCTCCTACCAGCATTTCTAAACAATTCTTCACACAACTAATCTGATTGTCTGCTTTCTGTTTTCTTGAAGTGTTTGTCTGAAGCGTGTTTGTCCTGGACTCCGTCATGGCATCTATAGTCAATGACACGGCTGAAGCTCTGGATCTGTGTCCGGAGTATCACCTCTACCTTAAGCCCATCGCCAAAATGACCATCAGTGTGGCCCTTCCTCACCTGAAGCTGCCCGGTAAATCCATCTCTAACTGGGAGGTGATGGAGCGGCTGAAGTCCATGGTGCAGCCGGAGCAGTTCTCCTCGCTCCGCATCTCCAAGAGCACCATGGACTTCATCCGCTTTGAGGGCGAGGTGGAGAACAGGAGTGTGGTCAAACGCATCCTGAGCAAACTGGAAGGGAAGAGCATCAAACTGAGCGGATTCACCGACATCCTGAAGGTGAGCTGCTTCTCATGATGATGTGGGATTTTACTGTCCTCAATGAAAGAGGACATTCATTTTTATCATTGGGTTTTTGGGTCCAAAACCACAGATTTTGTCCATACATATAAACGGATCTTTTCAGAATGTGTTTTAATCAGATTCAAGTTTAATGTGTAAATTGCCCTGTGGCCTGTGTGTGACTGTCCTTATCATGAACTGTGAAATAGGTCAATGATGTGATGCTACATTTGGTGTAACCCTGAGAAAACTTCTTGATATTTATAACCCTTTTGATTCATGATATTTCTAATATATATATATATATATATATATATATTACCTTTTACCCAAAAACGTTTTTGAAATTAATGATAAAGTTGTGAACACACTCATGTATTTTTTAAATTTTTTCTCCCAATTTGGAACGCCCAATTCCCAATGCACTCTAAGTCCTCGTGGTGGTGTAGTGACTTACCTCAATCCGGGTGGTGGTGGACGAATCTCAGTTGCCTCCGCATCTGAGACCGTCAATCCGCGCATCTTATCATGTGGCTTGTTGAGCGCGTTACCGCGGAGACGTAGCGCGTGTGGAGGCTTCGCTATTCTCCGCGGCATCCACGCACAACTCACCACACGTCCCACCGAGAGCGAGAACCACATTATAGTGACCACGAGGAGGTTACCCCATGTGACTCTACCCTCCCTAGCAACCGGGCCAATTTGGTTGCTTAGAAGACCTGGCTGGAGTCACTCAGCACACCCTGGATTCAAACTTGCGACTCCAGGGGTGATAGTCAGAGTCAATACTCGCTGAGCTACCCAGACCCCCAGTAGCTTTTATTTTCAATTTTACAGCTTGTACAAATGATCAAAAAGATGACATTTGCCTCGATGTTTCTGCTTTATGCTTAATCGCAGCACATACAATGTGTTGGGGGTGGGGTGGGGGGTACTGTCACAGTCCTGTCACTCTGTTAGTCAGGGTTTTTGTCTGACAGGACAGTGGCATCATCGTCCCATGTCTGTCTTGTGTTTCATTGTCTGTCTTTGTGTGAGCGCAGTTTCTGTTGTTTTCCCTGCTGTGCGCTCTTCGGTCTGTCTCGTTTCATGCCGGGAGCGTGGTGTTTGGATCCTGACTTCCTGTCTGGTTCGGTTTCGGTCTGTGTCGGGATCCGGACACTCGTGCTCCATGTCTGTCTGTTATTGATGTAGGTGCATCGCACTTATGTCATCTTGGCAGCATGCACTCAGGTGCCCGGGTGGCGAGCTGTCTTTACGTTGTGCTGAGGTTCGGTCACTTCGGTCTGAGGTGTCGGGTGTGTGTGGCCGAACTCTCGCATAGGTGTCCTGTCTTGTTTTTGTCGCTTGTTGTGTGCAACTCCGCGATTGGGTCCTGTCTGTGCTAAATCATGACAGTATCATTGAAAATTATTCATATATATATATATATATATATATATATATATTTATTTATTTTTTGGACAATCACTTTCACTTTCTATCTTTATTGTCCTTGGGAGGCATTTCAGTTGGTAGACAGCAGCCAATAACACAAAAACAATTAACATCAAACAAAAATGGGTCTGGGTATCTCAGCGAGTACTGACGCTGACTATCACCCCTGGAGTCATGAGTTCGAATCCAGGGTGTGCTGAGTGACTCCAGCCAGGTCTCCTAAGCAACCAAATTGGCCCGGTTGCTAGGGAGGGTAGAGTCACATGGGGTAACCTCGTGGTCGCTATAATGTGGTTCTCGCTCTCGGTGGGGCGCGTGGTGAGTTGTGCGTGGATGCCGCGGAGAATAGCATGAAGCCTCCACACGCGCTATGTCTCCACGGTAACGCGCTCAAAAAGCCACGTGATAAGATGTGCGGATTGACGGTCTCGGACACGAAGGCAACTGGGATTCGTCCTCCGCCACCCTGATTGAGGCGAGTCACTACACCACCACGAGGACCTAGAGCGAGTTGGGAATTGGCCGTTTCAAATTGGGGAGAAAAAAAAAACATCAAACAGAACAAAATGATCTTATGAGCTATTTATAAAAGTAGGCCTAACTGCCGGATAAAATCAATTAAATTGGCTATCATGCAAATCTCATATTCAGGGACAAGGGAAATACTCGCCATCAGAGCAGACGATGAAATAAACCATCAGTTTTACCGTATGCAGTTTATTTGTTTACAAGATGATGAAAGAGCAGGCTTCTCCAGAGAAAAGACACGGTTATCAGTAAACGCGAGACACTTTACATTAGTCGTCACATCGTGATTTTACTTTGGACGAGTGAAGGCATAAAGTTGAGTGTGCAACTGAATCTGTTTGGTGAAATGGTGACCAGTCACAGTATTTAACTACATACACTTTCCATTATGCATCAACTCAGGTACGGACAGCTGAAAATAAAGTAGACTTCCCGACACGCCACGACTGGGACTCGTTCTTCAGAGATGCCAAAGACATGAACGAGACAGTTCCTGGAGAACGCCCAGACACCGTTCATCTGGAGGGGCTTCCCTGCAAGTGGTTCGCGCAGAAGGACGCTTCTCCTGACAGACCTTCAGAGGCCGTCCTGAAAACGGTTTTTGAGCAGTTCGGCAAGATCCGGAATGTGGACATTCCCATGTTGGATCCGTACCGCGAAGAGATGACGGGGAAGAACTTCAACACCTTCTCGTTCGGAGGACATTTGAACTTTGAAGGCTACGTGCAGTATCAGGATCACACGGGCTTCGTCAAAGCCATGGACTCGCTGAGAGGAATGAAGCTGATGTTTAAAGGGGATGACGGGAAAGCCGTAGCCTGCAATATTAAGGTGTGTTTTTCCCTTTGTTTCCTCTATAGATCAGTTTAGCCATCATGATGCAATTTGTTGGCAAATTCCCTTGGGAATATTCTGTGGGTTTTAGTAAAATAGGTCTGTGATTATCATAAATTGAGAAACGTTTTGTTCTACAACATCCTCATCCACGCTAATACACTTTGTGACGTTTAAGCCTCTCACCCACTCTAGAATGGCGTTTTCCTCTACCAAAAATGGAGTGTTTTGAAAACGCTCTCTATTACCTCATACTTTGGAAAACGATGATGTTAACTTTCAAAATTCACGTTTGAGGTATGATTGTGTGTAATCTATGGTGTTGAACAAAACGTGGAAGTCTCACGTAATGTTAAAGGGATAGTTCACCGCAATATAATCAATTCTGTCATCATTTATTCACCCTCATGTTGTTCCAAACCCGTATGACTTCATTCTTCTGTGGGTCAAAAGGAGATGATAGGAAGAATGACGGCCCCAGTCACCATTCACTTTCATTACATCTTTTTTCCATGAAAGTTTCCTTACTTGGTTAGTTGGTCTCCCAGCCTGGCCAAGCTGGTTCAGCAGATCTGGTTTGATGGTTTTAAAGGTGTTTTGGGCACTTGTCAGCTTGTCAGGCTGGGAAACCAACTCGCTTACCAGCTAAACTCTGTCTGGTCCAGACTGGGAGACCATCAAAATAAGATTAAACTAACTAAGACCAGCAAAACACCTTAAGTCCAAAGTATACTTCGGTTTTGATGTGAAGGCTTCTCGTCTGCTTACAGTCAACTGCACAGGCGGTTGGCGCATGCGTGCTATGACCAATGATATATTGGACTATTTCTCTTCAGGAGTTTAGACCCATAAAGATGTGTTTATAGTAGGGATGCACCAATATGAACATTTTTGGCTGATACCGAAAAACAGACAGTTACGAAATGCAGCCTTTTGAGGTTTAGTAATCGTGCAAGGCCATATTGTGATTTCAATCTTAATTCAATTGTGCAGCATTAATGGATATCATACTGATGTCTCAGAAGTCAGAGTCTGCTGGTTTCAAAGTGTTTTGGATGGTTTTTCTCATCATGTAGCCTGTATACTGTAGGTCAGTGCCACTTTCACAACAGTCATGTCTGTTTATGGCATTTTTTAAATATGACATATTCTTAGCAGTGCCAACTCTTCTACATATTGTGGATATTATTATTTCTGAGTTTTTACAAAGTGTGTTACTAATTCATTATAAACAACCCATTGGTTTTTCATACGGGCGTTTTCATGCTTATAACCGATATGCAGATGGTTTCAGTTTGGTCAATAATTGGTCGATAAATATCGGCAGCTGATACATCGGTGCACCCCTACTTTATAGTCTTTCAGACTGGAGTTATGCAAATGCAAGTATCTCCTGACATCCTCACACACGTGTTCTTGACGTGCACATCCACTGTTGTTGTTTCCACCCTTGTCTCCTGATGTTTAGCAGTGATTAAATCTTCTTGTGCTTCTTCGTGACAGCAACAGCAAACTGAGAGTGTTGCCACCTTTTGGACCCTCTAATTAGTGAAAATAATTCCAGTCGCATGCGCAGACTACGTGTTCAGAGTACCCACGGTTAGAAAAATATGGCCCGCACGCGTTCAGTGCTCGAGCACTCTGCTGATGACGACATTTTAGTTATGCATCCTGTACGCAGAATCGCAGATGCCTAGCGTTTGCATCTGACCGAAGTATATATTGGGCTTTAGGCTGGTTTAAGCTGATTGGTGTTGCCCTTTGTAAACAAAAAAAAGTAAAGTACTAAACCTACAGTGTAAATATACTGTGGCAAGAAAAAGTATGTGAACCCTTTGGAATTAGCTGGTTTGGTCATAAAATGTGATCTCATCTTCATTAAACTTACAAGTATAGACAAACACAATGTGCTTAAGCTAACAACACACAAACAATTATAACCTTTCATTTCTCTAACACATCCCATTAAACATTCACAGTGCTGTGGAAAAACTAAGTGAACCCCTAGGCTAAAGCGAAAACAAAAGCTGATTTGACAAACCTGGCATCCAATTAATGAAATGAGGTTGGAGGTGTGGGTAAGAGCAACTTTGACTTATAAAAAGCACTCAAACATTTTGAGTTTGCTATTCACAAGAAGCATTTGCTGACATGGACCATGAGATCTCAGAAGACCTATGATCAAGAATTGTTGCTTTGCATGAAGCTGGAAAGGGTTACAAAGTTATCTGGAAGAGTTTAGATATTCATCTGTCCACAGTTAGACAAAATGTCTATAAATGGAGATGATTTAGTACTATGGGTACTCTCACTAGAAGTGGCCGTCCAGTCAAGATGACTCAAAGGGAACACCACAGAATGATCAATGAGGTAATAAAGAACCCTAGAGAGACAGATAAAGACTTGAAGGAATCATTGGAACTGGTTAACATCTCTGTTCATGAGTCTACTATACAGAAAACATTAAACAGGTATGGTGTTCATGGCAGGACATCACAAAGGAAGCTGCTGCTTTCCAACAAAACATTGCTGCGGGCCTTAAGTTTGCCAGAGACCAGCCTGACACTCCACATCGCTACTGGGAAAATGTTTTGTGGACTGATGAAGCTAAGGCTGAATTGTTTGGGCATAAAAAGGGCACCACATACCAACATGAGAACATCATCCCAATGGTGAAGTACGGTGGAGGGAGCATAGTGATTTGGAGCCTGGACCACTTGCCATGATGGAGGGAAAAATTAATTCCCAAGTTTATCAAGATATCCTACAGGATAATGTCAGGGTTGCTGTGTGCCAGCTGAAGATCAGTAGAAGTTGGGTGATGCAGCAGGACAATGACCCTAAACATCAAAGTAAATCCACTACAGAATGACTTCAAAAAAAGAAAATCCACCTTTTGGAGTGTCCCAGTCAGAGCCCAGACCTTAACCCAATAGAGATGCTGTGGAATGACCTCAAGAGAGACACCAGACATCCTAAGAATATATCTGAGCTGAAGCAGTTCTGTAAGGAAGAATGATCCATAATTCCTTCTGAACATTGTGCAGGTCTAATCCACAGAGACACTTGATTGAGGTTATTGATGCCAAAGGATGATCGACCAGTTATTAAATCCAAGGGTTCAATTACTTTTTCCACAGCACTGTGAATGTTTAATAGGATGTGTTCAATAAATACATGAAAGATTATAATTGTGTGTGTGTTGTTAGCTTAAGCACATTGTGTTTGTCTATACATGTGACTTTGATGAAGGTGAGATCATGTATTTGAGATAAAGAAATGAAAATAACATAATTGCAATGTGGTCTCAGACTTTTGGATCCCACTGAATTTTGAGCGTTATAATATGAATATATATATATATATATATATATATATATATATTATAGCCTGTTTTATTACATTCTATCGTAGTTATTCCTGTTGTCAAGTTCATAAAACTCTGTTAATGCAGTGCAGAAGAAAAATCTTATTATCTCACATAAACCAAGTCTGACTTACATTCAACAAAGTTCAACTCAAGAACACCACTAAAGCAGATTTCATTCATTAATCCTGCAGTTCTTCAGGCAGAGAATTTATAAAAAGAAGCTGTAGTACAAGCGGATTGTGTGTGCAGCTCCGTTAATGAGATGAAGTCTATTCACTAGAGCCCTTCAGTAACACCGTCACTTTAAGAGCTTTTAATTAAATGAAGTCGAGCCTGTATTATTATTTCAACAGACCAAAGACACCAGACAGCATGTGAGGCTACAGAAGATTAAATTAGTCGCTCTTCATTATGGCAGTCAAAAACTGCACTACCATTTAATGAAAACCTTCAGTGTTGGCAAAATATAACATTTGTGCTTTGTTAACCTCTTATTTTCACTGCTATTGGGTGAATCCCATTAAACCTTCCTGTGTCATATATCACTCCAGAATCAAAGAAAGAATTAAGAAATTGGTTGCCGAAACCTGTCATGAAAATGTCCTGGTCATATATATATATAAACCCCAAATCTATACAAAATAAAAATAATATGCCAAATATATTTTGCATAAAGAAAACAAAACCTATATTTAAAACCATTATGATTTTCAGCATTGTGACTATTTATTTACTTTAATTTTCTCCCACTTTTCTCCCCAATTTGGAATGCCCAATTCCCAATGCACTCTAAGGGGGCTTTCACACTGGGCACGTTTGCTGCGGTCCGATTCCGAGTGCGATTGTTCCCGGCGCCCCCCGGATAGATAGATGTCATCATCGGCTAAAACGCATGCGCAGGTTACTTTACTTCCCGAACGAGTGCGCACCCGAGTCCGAGTTGCTTTCACATTCACGCGAATCGCGCTACAGTTCCATTGCAACCGAACTCAGACCACCTCCTACAGGTAGTCTCGGGTTCGGTACCACGGTGCGCTCCCCGGTCCGCATGACAGCTTTCACATTACCAATTTTTCATGTGAACCGTGCTCTGTTTCGAACTAAACTGCTAGTGTGAAAGCACCCTTAAGAGGTGGTCTGAGTTCAGTTGCAATGGAACTGTAGCGCAATTCACGTGAATGTGAATGCAACTCGGACTCGGGTGCGCACTTGTTCAGGAAGTAAAGTAACCTGCGCATGCGTTTTAGCCAATGATGACATCTATCTATCTAACTATAACTATTTATATATACTATTATAGGTTATAAATGGACCGGGGTTTGATAGAATCAAGTGAGTGTGAAACCAGACCAACGCTGCGGGGGGCATCGGGAACAATCGCACTCGGAATCAGACCGCAGCAAATGTGCCCAGTGTGAAAGCCCCCTAAGTCCTCGTGGTGGCGTAGTGACTCGCCTCAATCCGGGTGGCGGAGGACGAATCTCAGTTGCCTCCGCGTCTGAGACCGTCAATCCACGCATCTTATCACATGTGTGGAGGCTTCACGCTATTCACAGCGGTATCCACACACGACTCAACATGCACCCCACCGAGAGCGAGAACAACATTATGGCGACCACGAGGAGGTTACCCCATGTGACTCTACCCTCCCTAGCAACCGGGCCAATTTGGTTGCTTAGGAGACCTGGCTGGAGTCACTCAGCACGCCCTGGATTCGAACTCGCGACTTTACGAAATGCGATTTATATAATGCATTTACACATTATGGTAGTATTTTTTGTACTGCTGGTTTAAATAATCACAGTAATTTTTTTCTCTCCTTTTGATTTTGGTTTGAAATATGACATTGATGTTTTTGTGAGTGTTCACCCATTTATTTATTTACACCAGAATGTTTTTAGACTGGTAAAAATGTTTATTGAGAGTCCAGATGGTTTATTTGAAGACATCACATTGTAATGTGAATAACTTGTGTTGTTCTCAGGTGACGTTTGACACGACTAAACACCTGAGTGAATCTTCACTAAAGAAACGACAGCAGGAGCGACTGAAGCTTCAGGAGCTCGAGAGACAGAGAGAAGAGCACAAACGACGAGAGAAGGAGGAAGAGGAAAGACGCAAAGAGGAAGAGAGGTATTCACTTCATCCATACGCCGATACATAGTAATAAACAGCAATATTTACTTGTATACATTTTTAATTTATGTAAAAAGTGACACAATTGAATCCTTGAATTAGACGCTTTTTAACTGATTGATGGAAATTAATTGAACTCTGTCGAACACATTGTTATGAAGGTCTTATAATGCACCAAATGTTTATGAAGCTGATCGTGCCATGATGTTTCAGAAAACATCGTGAGCAGGAGGAAGAGGAGAAAGAGAGGAGACGTGAGGAGAAACTGCGTAAACGTGAGCAGAAGCTGAAGGAGAGAGAGGAGAAGAAGAACATGAAGAAGATGAAGAAACATCAGGAGGAAGAGCAGAAGAAGCTTCACCTGAAGATCGCCATGGAGGAGAGGAAACTTCTGCTGGCCCAGAGGAACCTGGAGTCCATCAGGCTCATCGCAGAGTTACTGAGCAAAGCAAAGGTCACATGACATCTCCTCTAAAGTCCAAAGTACTGGTACTTCAGTGCCAAGTCGATACTAGATGCCATGATACCAGTGTTTTCGCAGTACTGGTAGTACCGAGCACAGTCTAAATTTGATACTAGCGCTCTGTCTGACTGACACATGACACAAATTTGACACATGTGGTAAAAATGTGCACAGCTAATCCAATTAAAATCAAGAAAGGTCCTAGTGTGACTATTAAACCACAAAAGAATGCAATATAATTAAATAAATATACAGTCTGCATGTGCTGCATGCTTTAAAGTGAGTGTGTGACACTGCTCATATGCTCGTTACCGCATTAACAGCATCACGCACTATAAGTGTTGTAATAGATAACAGAACAGAGCGCTTATTCACTGTAAAGCACGTAGTGCCTGCAGACTATATATTTCTATACTTAAAACACTGCATTTTATGCTTTAATAATCACACTGAGCCATTTAAACAACTGCTTATCTGGAGGTTTGAAGCTAACGTCAAAAACACACACAAACTGGGGCCTGGGTATCTCAGCGAGTATTGACGCTGACTATCACCCCTGGAGTCGCGAGTTTGAACCCAGGGCGTGCTGAGTGACTCCAGCCAGGTCTCCTAAGCAACCAAACTGGCCCGGTTGCTAGGGAGTGTAGAGTCACATGGTGTAACCTCCTCATGGTCACTATAATGTGGTTCATTCTCGGTGGGGCACATGGGGAGTTGTGCGTGGTTGCCACGGAGAATAGCGTGAAGCCTCCACACGCGCTGTGTCTCCGTGGCGACGCGCTCAACAAGTCATGTGATAAGATGCGCAGGTTGACTGTCTCAGACGTGGAGGCATCTGAGATTCATCCTCCGCCACTCGGATTGAGGCGAATCACTACGTGACCACGAGACTTAGAGCGCATTGGGAACAGGGCGTTCCAAATTGGGTGAAACGTCGTTAGTCAGAGATACACAGACTCATACACCAAAAGTGGTTAATGTTCTGTAAAATTATTATTGTATCATTAATAACGTTTTATTTAAAACATCAAGGCTATTTAACACATCCAGATATTATTTTTGTAAATATTATTATTAATTACATTGTAGCATTTGGCCATTTTAGCCCGTTCATTTCCAAGTAGAGATGGAGATGACAGAGGTAACAGGTGTTAAAGTGTCTCTCTTCATCATGCAGCAATTTTGCTATTTCTGCCTTTCTTGCAAATGTGCTGCATTATAACTAATAAGGGAGCGTGAAGATATGAAAGGTGCATGCGCATGCAATGTTAACAGCTTTGTTGAGTATAAGCAGGAACGATATATTTTTATCGCATCGCTCGCTTACGGAGACATGGTATAATGCCATTTGCATGTGAAATTAACAGGTTTAGAAAGGTTTATACATCTGTAGCATCTTAAGTTCAGTAACTATGCGACAAAGCACTGCGCACACACTAAACTCAACAAATGCTCGACGCGCTGCTGACAGCTTCACGAGAGATGCCAAAAATCATCTGGAATTAGAGTTTGATACAAAAACAAGTTTATTGATTTGATTTGTTGCAGTGTTAAGTTTAGGTCAAATCCTTTTACTTAAACAAATAAAACAATGTGTTTTGGGATTGACTCATTATTGGTGTTTTGTACGCAGTTGTAGTGGTTTACTGGAACATGTTTGTCTCCCCAGACTCTGAAGCAGCAGCAGATGGAGCGGCAGAAGGTGGAGCTGGCACGACTGCAGCAGCTGGAGGAGCTCAGACATCTGCAGGAGGAGGAGCTGAGGCGAGTTGAGGGCGAGAAGGCGCGTGCTCTCGAACTGCAGCGGAAAGAGCGCGAGCTGCGCGACAGACTGCTGGGAAACCTGCTGAGGAAAAGCACAGACACGGACCCACAGGACACGAAGACCCACGAGAACATCGGTAGTGATGTTGATCTCCAGATCAGTGATGCACAAATGCACGTGAACGGAGTGACACTCAAAGTCGACGCAATAAAGACGGGAAACCACGACAACAAGCCAAAGAAACAGGAGAAACAGGAGGTCAAAGGTGACGAGCAGGACAGGGCGCAGAAGGACAAGCGCAGCAAGCATGAGCGCCGCCGAAACAGCGGAAGGCGGAGCCATGAGCGCAGAAGTCGCAGGAAGAGTCGCAGTCGCAGCAGAGACCGTCAAAGGCGCAGCCGCCAGCGCAGCAGTAGTTGCAGGAGGAGCAGCAGCCGAACACGACGTGCTCATGGTAAGCGTAACCGAGCGAGTCCTGAGCGCCGCAGGAAGTACAGTCACAGCCAGAGCAGCAGCAAAAGTCGCAGCAGTCGCAGCAAGAGTCGGTCGTCAAGTCGAGATCGTCGACATCTCTCTTACCAGCGCTCCAGACGATACTGAGAGAGCGGGGAGCGTGTTGAATTGTAGTGGAGAAGAAAACACTACACGCTTGAGATTGAATCTCTTGAACGCCTTACTCCAGAATCAAAGGAAGTAAATAATTATATTTTGCTTAAAGAAAATGTTTAGGCCCTATTTTTAGGACCGTTAAGATTTTTTTGCACTGTGGCATTATTTTCATGACATTAAAACACAATTCAAGCAAGGCTTCCCCCAAATTCTCATTAATGCGTTCGGATATTTCATTATTTTTTTTGTTGTAATTTGCATTATTCTCAATGATGATTCTCAGTACTTATATGCAGTCAATTTTGTTTTACTGTTTTTAAAGTAATAATTGTACAGCAAATTAATAAAATATGGTATTTATTTAAATTGGCATTTCCAAACTAAATTTTTTTTTAAATTTTTTTTTTATGATTATTTTCATTACTGATATACAGTAATTATTTTTAATGTTTTATATTAATAATTTTACAGTAAAATTAATTTAGTACTTTATTTTATTATTTAAATTTATTATTATTTTCAATGATTATTCTCATTACTGATATACAGTAATTTTTGTATGTTTTATATTAATAATTTTACAGTACAATTCAATTCAAAAGTACTTTATTTTATTATTTAAATAATATTTTTTTTATTTTATAAATCAGCACAAATTAAAAGTAGTACATTTTGGTAATGAAAATTTCCAACCAACATTGTATAACATTAATTTGACTGTAAAATTACTAATAAAAGTAGTACAAAAAAATATATTGTATATCAGTGAAGAGAATCATCATTGAGAATAATTAAATAATAAAAAAATAAAAAAGTAATGAGAATTTGAAGGAAAAATGTGCTTTATTGTTGTGAAAATAAGGTTGCAATGCAAAACATTTCAGTGGTCATAAAATAGGCTTCAGTTTCTTTAATCAAAAAATGTATAATTATTTCTTTCATTATATTTAAGGGGTGAAAAAAAGGCTCGAGTGAGATTAGAGAATTAGAGTTAGCCGCTACAGTATCACAGCTATTATGTGTACCTTATTTGACTGTATTTAGGATTAGGATTTAAACTGGAAGAGCGATCAGACGGTTGAAGATCTCCACAGGTGTTTTCTCTCGCTGCTCACATTCACTTCATTATAGTGAGTCCCAGTTCACTTTGATAAGAACACAATCGTGATTTTCTTTCGTTTGCCTTTTGAGGACTCTTTTAACCTTTATTTCACTTGTTAAAATCACATGATGTGGCATGAGCAGGGTCATAATCAAAAAGACTAAAGCTTTTTTTATTGTTTGTACTGTTGTAGTCTTTGCTAAAGCTTTTCCTTAAGTTGTTTCATAATTATTATACTCAATAGACTACAAATCTCTGTTATTACTTGAATTTTAATTTGACATTCATTTAGAAAATGCATTGAGATGTGTTCCGTTTATTTCAAGTAGTTCAAAGTCGGCGCTGTTTTGTTGTAAGAACTTTGATGGCTTGCCTTCATTTTTTAATGATGAATGCAACTTTGTTTTCCTCTGCACAAGCATCATACTTCAATTTAAACTACAGTGTTCGAGTCGTTACATTCGCTGTTTAATGGGGGAACAGCTACAGTGCTATGGATCCCAATAGATATCTTCATTCAATTTACCTTAAACCGTAAACTTTAAATGTATGCTGTTTTTTCTTCTTTTGTGTATAAAATAGCATCTTCAAAACTGTTTCCTATGCTTTATTTTGCTTCAATAAATAGTTAAATTAAAATTAATACATTAAAAAAAAAAATTCCACCAAGTAATAATATTCATTAGCCTAACTTGGCACATTAAAGTCTGCTGCATTCGCAATATATTTTACTTAATCTGATGTATTTCTGTGTGAAACAGTATAGTTAACCCTTTAAGCTCTGAAGGTGTCTTTAAAGATTTCCTGTTTTAGTGGCATCCCAAAATTAAACAAAAAAACAAGGAGGGTCAAGTGTTTGGTATCAGTGTAAACAAACATTTTCTAATGTTTTATTCATATAGATTATGATACATTCTGAGACTCTCAGCCTAAAATGCTGAAAAATCACCAAAAAAAAAAATAGCAAAAAATTTACTGTTTTTTTTTATTTTTCTAATTTGACATGATATATCTCTGGGTGTAAATAAGGTAGCTCCAAAAAACATCTTTTGTTTTGTTCCCAGTCATGTCAACTGTATCTGAGAAAAATTGTGTGATGATACAACAAAGCAATCAAAAGTTATAGCATTACAAAAATAAGAATAAGAATGAGTTTCATTCTGTGTCATTTGAGTCATCATTGAGTCTGTGTCATGTATTTGGCGCCATCTCCTGGTGGTCATATGTAACATTGTGCTTCATGTGGATTATCTAATGATCTATGCATCTGATTACCTTGTGTGTGGGCTCGTTTGAAAGATAATCACCTCCTCTAAATAATGGTATGTGACATAGGTGTAACTAGACCTAATATAGGGGGGCTTCAGCCCTAAAATCCTTCTCAGCCCCCCTGAAAATCTGTAACTTTGCAATCAGCACGTGTTTTAAACAGCTGCGGCCACAATGCTGTGTTTGTTTGAAGCACAGGGCACTTTGGTGGCTTCACCAGTAAAGACTGTCTAAAGCGTGAGCCCGTAGCATTGGATTGTGGGCTGTGAAGGAGCATATCATTGGTTTGACCCACTGAACGTATATGCCTCATTTATTCAAGCGCATATCAGCGAGCGGCTTTTGACCGATTGTAGCAGAGAGGCATGTTGCTGGTTTAGTTCAGTAATCTCATTTAACAAGGAGAGAAAGGGGCTGGATTAATTAAGAGAACAAGTGACAAATGACATTACAATGATATCAGGATGTAATTAAAACCTGTAATTACTTACAGGCTATATTACCATTTTTGTATACCGTGAGGATCATGCACAGCAGTTCATAAAATGATTTATTGCCATTTGCGGGAAAAGTGCTTATGATATTTAAACACTGACAAAATCTCTTTTTTAAAGTATAATTAGACTTCTTTCGTTAGTGAACATTTCTGTGCTTTATCACTGGATTAATGACCCAAAAACACATAAAAGACATTCATTTGTAGCCACCTACTGGTGTAAAAGATTGATTTACAAAAATGGTTACTAAACAAATATGTGAACAAGTCTACATGAAAATGAACTAATCTACAGTACATGTGTATTTATATTAATTATATATGTGTTTTATATACAGTATATTACTAGGGTTATTCTGTTGAAATTAAAATCTCTTTTTCGGTGTTGAACGAACTCAAAAGACTTGAATCACGAGTTTATGACATACAGAGTTAATTCACTCCACTAAAGAACGATCAAGCTATATGTAACTTTTATTGCAATAATATGATTTTCTGGTGTTTGATATAACTTTAATCTATAGAACTTGCAAAATTGTTGATTTCCTATAATAAACACTTAATAAATAGAAAATAAATAAATAAAAATCTTTGAATGGTTCTTTAAATGGTTTCAGTTTTTTAACTTTATAAGCGTTTAATATAGAAAATGACAATATTCTAAATGTACATTAGCTGGCGATCTTGAATGATGTAAACATAGTAAAAAAAACCACTATCTACTGTATGCTAAAGAGTGGAATATATTAAATGTGCACCTCTAATAGTGTTACTGGGGGCTGAGCCCCCCTGAGACCAAAATCCTAGAATCGCCCCTGGTATGTGATATTTATTTTCGGTTTATTTGTCCTGAAGTTAAAAGTGAAAACACAACATACGGTATAAGAAACACCAACATAATCATCAAAGACGTGCTTGCTATATTTCTAGTTGTATTCTACTCTTTAAGAGCTTTTTAATGACGTATGACACAAGGCTATTTGATGAGTTTAATGTTTTTACTGATTGCAATAATATGCACCGTGCAACATTTTTTAGATACATTATTAAAATGTAACACAAAGGGTTAATAAGCAAAAATGTACGGCAGGAATTGATTGGATGGTGTAAAGGGTCTCTGTATGATGTTTTGATGAATTATTATGAAGATAAACACGTTTATTTATTTGGTGCACTGATAAAATGTGCTCAATAAACCATTCGCTTTTCATATGAATTATTCTGATGACAGTAATGAAGCAGGTGTTTATTTTGCTTAGTTCTTAATAATCCACGAATAATCTTTTAACTGGACTTCATATGCCCCACATATTTATTATATCTCTGTCTGCATTAACATTAATACTTTAAACCTTTCAGAATTGTGGAGGATTTCATTGTAAAACTGTATGATCAACACACTTCTGTTTGGCTTGTCATCTGTCTAATCTGATTATGTGGACAGCTACTTTCTCTCTAAGAGTTCAGTGTTTTATACACAGTAAGAGGTGACCAGCACATGGGGAATATGGCTACTGTAAAAGAAGAGTTGTACCCGAGAAAGATTTTGGATTACATGGATTCTTGGTGTCGAAGGCAAAGACACCCTTGGATATGATGGTGTTTGTTTGCTTTATTCTTCACCCTGTTCAGCTGTGATTTGAACATGTAGGACACTGAGTTTAAGAACAGTATCTGGGTAGTTGACAAAAAGACATGAACCCTCTTTCATAGTAGTTTGGGTGGAGTTTAGCATGTCACATGTTCTCCTAATATTAGTATATGCTTCCTGTTCAGGATCTAATTCCTACAATTCTTTTTAAGATTTCATTTTTTATAATGATAGATTATTGTTGCAGAAAGGTTGTGTAACAACCAAATAAGAACTTATATCTAATGGTTATTTTTTATTATTTTTTTCTCCTTTATACTCATAATCTAACATGATCCTAACTCTATATTAATTAAAATTCTAAACAAAAAAGATATGGCAACATTCATTCATGAATTTATTCTTTTATAAAAGTCCTCTGATTACAACAGAACTTCAGAGCACAACAGGGCTAATGGCACACCTTAAGGAAAATATGCTTTTTTGGCTGGTCACAAAGTGTATCGAGATTGAAAAAATAAATGTCTTTTTATATTGATGGAGCAACATGATTAATGTGAAAAGAAATAATAATGGAATTAAAATTATTCTTTTTAAAAAAGGTGGTGAAAAGCCTTTAACCCCACACATGGTTATAGTAATATCATGTAAACATATGGACAATAGTTACAGCAAGAAGCATTTTTGAGAAACAAATTAAGATAACTACCTCAGAAAAGGGTTAAAGGGACAGTTCACCTTGAAAGGTAAATTCTCTCATCATTTACTCACCCTCATGCCGTTCCAGATGTGTATGACTTTCTTTCATCTGCAGAACATAAATGAAGATTTTTAGAAGAATATTTCAGCTCTGTAGGTCCATACAATGCAAGTGAATGGTAACCAGAACTTTGAAGCTCCAAAAAGCACATAAAGGCAGCATAAAAGTAATCCATAAGACTCCTGTGGTTTAATCCATGTCTTCAGAAGTGAAATGATAGGTATGGGTGAGAAATTAGACAAATTAAGTCCTTTTTTTCCTGACTAGTAGGTGGCGATATGCACGAAGAATGTGAAACACCAAAAACAAAAGAAGAAGAAAGTGAAAGTGGAGATTTATAGTAAAAAAGACTTGAATAGTGTTAAAGTTCTCATGATGTAAAAACACATTTCATTCATTTACTGTGCAAAGGCAGTTAACCCTTAAATGCACAGGTGATTTGACAAACATTATTAGATACTCGTGTCTTTAGCGACCCGGCATGTATATGAAACAGTGGCCAGCTGGTAGATAACTGTGCAATGTGTATAAACCTCACTCTCCTGACCTCAAGAGGTGCACTAGTGACTGATGCTAGAGGCTGTATCCTTTAGCGTCCTTGTTAGCACGCCCGCCTCCCATGCCGGAGACGCTGCTTCAAATCCCGTATGAAGCGGGTAGAGTAGGAGCGTCACAGTGGTGCCGTGACCCGGATGGGAGTGAGGTTTAGGGGGGTGAGTGTAACGGTGGCCAGCTGATAGATAGCTGTGCAATGTGTATAAACCTCACTCCCCTGACCTCAAGAGGTGCACTAGCAACTGATGCTAAAGGCTTTAGCCTCTTTGTTAGCGCACCCACCTCCCATGCCAGAGATGCCAGTTCGACTCCTGTACGGAGCGGGTAGAACAGGAGCGTCACATATATCTATCACAAATGGATCTACAAAATACCCAGATAGTGTAAATTTGAATTTCCAAACATTTTCGAGACAATTAGAATATAATAGAAAATAATTTATTCTGATATACTTTGATGTTTTATTTTTCATATATCAAAGAGATGATGCAACAAATATAGAACAGGATTCATCACTTCATTCACTACCACACTAAAATGTCATGAGATGCAACTGGCTGTCAAACACATATTGAGCTACACATGACATATACTTTACACATAAGCTACACATAAGTATTTTCTCAGGCACTTATTGAGTATAAATAGATGCACAACTTATATAATTTCAGTAGTACACACAAATAACAATAATCATACTGTTCATGTGTTAAACTTGCTATAGTTTACTTCCATGTTGTTTCAATGTCAAATCAAGCCAATCACTGAAACATCAGCACCACCTTGAGTAAGAAATAACATGTATAATATGTGTGTACATGGCATGCATATTATATACAGATAATTCACCATTGTTGCACAGAAAATCAATGTGATATAGTACTCATTTGTCTTGTAATATCAAAGAAATATACCTGTATATCCTGTGATGGTAAACATATATAGATTAGAAATAATCATAAAAATATTATTAAAAAACAAACACACTATTACATATCTCAGGTCTTTAATGACCCTATACACTATGTAATTAAGCAGTTATTAATGTTTTTTTTTTTTTTTTTTAACTATTCAGAAGAGAAAGGTTGAAGAATACTAAAGAGGTGAGGAACAAGGGGTGAAATGAAGTCCCGGGTCACTAATGACCCGAAGTATGCTTTAAAGGGTTAAAAAGTCTCTATGGGGTACAAGCACAAAATAGAGACATATTTCAACACTTAAAAATGAGAGAAAAAAAAAAGGTCAAATCATGCTAGGGGTCAGAAACGTTCCCTTTATTGACCAGTAATGTCCTGTCAAAATGATTCTATTCAACAAAAATGTGTTGAATTTGGATGACTAATGTCACCCAATATTTACAGTACAGTAAAGTTTCTGGTAAGTACTGTTCTTAGTCACAGAACAGATTCATATGACGTTTATGTATCGTTTGTAAATATTTTTTTCCCCCTTTTTATCTTTTCAAGTGGTTTACAGTAACACAGAGACGTCGACAGTGTTTCTCACTCAATCCAGTCCAAAGTCCTTATATCACTCCATTCAGTACAGTTCCAGAACCATCTACCTGTGCTGGCATTACCTGACTGATGCTGTGCGGTGAGACAACCCTCTTTACAAACTGTGCATTCAAACTCTGTTTTATTGATCATGTTGTCTGATAGAAGTTTCACCAAAATAATACATGAAAAGTGAAACGGGATATTTAATAAGAACAGGCGTAGGGCGGGACTTGATTCTATCCATGAGGAGTTGATTAGACAGAAGTGTCTATATGTGACAGGTCTTGATGACTTCAGCGGAAAAAGAAAGCTGTTTCAGAGAGGAGCAAGTTAATACTTTTTACTTGGAATAACATGCACAGATGAATCATTCACAATAAGACAAGGAACATATAATAAGTAAATAGATTCATTTTATCAGTATCTAAATGTAAGCGTCAACTGGCAGACTTGAAAAGCACCTCATCTCTGAATAAACTCTATTTTTCCATCAGAGAGGGAAAGAACCAGTATGTGAAAGCTTTTGGAATAAACTCCAAAGACCTGTTTGAAGCCCTGTACAGGCGAGAGATTCAACAATAATGATTTTTATTTTGAGGGAATTTGAGCTGTCGGGTCGGATTTGGCGCGAAATCACAGGCATACGTCATTCGTCCTTGTGTGTTTACGTCATATCCGTAAGCTGAGAAAGAAGATCCGGCTGTGTCATGAGAAGTGTGAAGCGAGTGTGACTGCTGTTCAATCAGTCCAGTGTTTCAGGAGTCAGGACAGCAGCGGGGTGAAATCACTCTCCTAATGGACTGAACTGTTTTTTTACTGTTTCCCAAAGTTTTTTTTACCTGCTATACTGCTTGGATATGATGTCTAGTAGGGTTGTTAAAGCTTATATTGTTTGTCATGCTTTAATGAATCGAACATTACTCATGTGTACCGATCGTAATGTATTTATAAGTTTAGTTTTTTTCAGTGAAGTTACTGTTACATGTTCACTAATATTCATGATGTTTGAGTATTTTATAGCATTCCTGCAGTTTCAAGATTGTCAAATTGTGTCTCTAAATGTGTGTGCCGCTGTTTTCTTAGCCTATTTTTTTCTCTTTCTTCAGTCACAGAAATGCACTGTTGTTGTCACTTTACATTGTCCTTGTAGGAGAAAAATGAACAATTATTATTATTAGGATTCCTCCGTTAGGAGGAAACCTATTGTTTTTGTTAGTATTCTTCTTATTATTATTATTCCTGTAGCTCTAAATTGCCCAATAACTCAAGATCTCCTTGGTAAAAAGTTTTGAAATTTGGTACATTGATACTACATGCCATGAGTAACTACCACACCAAAAATGGCCCATGTGAGCCTATAGGTGGCCCTACAGGCCACACCCCAAATTTCCATTTTCAAAGTGATGCCATTTCCACCCCATAAATCCCAAAAAACCTGGTATATAAGCCTCATTTCTCATGCGGAACAAAAAAGCCTCTAGAACCCATAAAGTCCGTCATGATGGATTTTCCTGTACATTTAAAATTTGGGAAAACCTACAAAAATCTACTCCTCCTGAACCATAGCTCCAAATGACTTGAAACTCAGTATGTATGTGTAGGATACATGTCTTTCAATTTTATATTTAGCAAAAAATGGATTAAATGAATATAATCCAAAACGGCTGAAAGGTGCATATTTATGTAAATGTTCACATGTCCATAAATCGAACGCCATTTTGACGGATGGTTTTTCAAACGTAACAGGCTTCAAGGTGACATCACTCTGTACTACTCTGCCAAATTTCACCTTGATATGTGAAAATATGATGGAATTAGAGCCAAATCTGTCCCAAGCTAATAAACGGGTCTCTGCTTATATCAATATTTCCACTATAAATATTTTACTATTATGCGAGTATACTCTTGTCCAATGGTAATGCTACAAAATCAGCCATTGCTACAATTGCTTTGAAATGTTGTGTACATATGTGAGGTACATGTCCCTACCATGTCAATTTTTAAATAATTTGCAGTTTTGAAGAGGAATCCGCATTGCTGCTTGCAGCTATATTTATTATTATTATTATTTTTGCCTGATGAAGACATAATGGTCTAAACGTTGCTAATAAAGTATTTTTGGAGCAATAAATCCGTGTACGGACACTTGCAATTTGATCCTTTTAGCAGATGTTTAAACTGACCTAAAATCCATTATAGGTACAAGGTGGTTCCCCATGAATGTATATGTTCATCTTAAGTTGTTTATTATGTACCGATTTCATAGCACACTAATGTTTATTCATTTATTTAGCATGTAACCATCTCTCTGTTGTAGCTTCCAAATAAACGATTAAAAATATATTATTGTAATTGTTATATTGCGTATTATTTTCATGTTTAATAAAGTATTACATCATTATTAAATTCTCATTTTGCATTTTTATATTACAGTCTTTTATTGTTTGCCGTGCATAGACCTGCTGTTGTAGTATTACGGTTCACTTGCATTGTCCACTGAGACTTTAGATTGTAATGTAAAAATAAAGTTGGACTTATGTCAGTCAGTTCACGCGTTTCGCCTCTTAAATTGATATGTGTAATACAATACAAACATTCATGTGTATTGTGCAGTGGATAAAATGCTTTAATTGAGTGTTGTTTATCTGCCTCAAAGTAAGCAATATATCGGTTACACTGTACATTTTTAAGTGAATAACGTCATATCAACATGAAAATAGCTCGTCATGACTCTAAATCCTCAAACCATGAGATTCATCCACCAGAAGAGCAAGTGCAGAATCACGACTGACGTAAAGTTATCCTCCGCAAGTAACTTGCAGTTTTATGCTTCAACCACTAGAGGGACAAAAGTTGCATACTGTAGCTTTAAAAAAGCATAAATGGAGGTTCCAGTGAGACACTTACAATGGAAGTCAATGGGGTCAATTTTTGGAGGGTTTAAAGGCAGAAATGTGAAGCTTATAATATTATAAAAGCACACATTCATTCTTCTGTTAAAACATGTGTGTAAAGTTAAATCGCCATTTTTACGGTCGTTTTAGGGTTTTCATCGTTATGTCGTCATGGCAACGAAGTTGTAAATTGGCTATACCTTTACACAGATGCGGTTAGTAAGTGATTTTATCACACTAAAATCATGTTAACACACACATTGTTTATGTCTTGTGTCTATACTTTTGAAACAGTGAGTATTTTAATGTTTATGGTTTATTGACCCCATTGACTTCCATTGTATGTGTCTCACTGGAACACAGATTTAAAGAAAAGGAGGGACGGGTCGAAATACATTTTTGTGTTAATCAACATTATGCACAAATGCTGTCGAATGAGCTTAACTTGTATTGAACCCGGAACATTCCTTTAAGAACACAGTCTTGTACCTGTGTGTACTTTTGTTTGCATTTTGACTGCACAAAGGCGACAAAACATGTGAATGTTTGTCTGCATGTTTTCTGCAGCGGCACACGTTCATGCTTCAATAGAAAAACCATCGGCCTGCTGGCGTGTTCATGTTCAGTCTGCCTTTGAATTCACCCTCTAGGTCAAGCTCTCCAGAGACAAAAACATGCTACTGAGCGAGCGCACACTTTCAAAACATCTTCAGTGCCGAGAGCATCTGCAGAACTGTCCATATGAGGATTTGTAAACGGCAGTGTTCTCTGTGAGGTTATTTCACAAGCTGCGGAGGAGTCGCTGAGGAATCATTGGCCACTGCCACCCGCAGGTCATCTCTTATACAAAGAGCTTGACGTTTGGGTCCTTGAAAGTGACATTGCAAATTGGATCAAACTCAGCATGGGTTACAAGATGTTTTTTTAGCGGGCATTCCCTGTTTGCAAACCCCTTACTCTTATCAAATCTACATTAACTTAACTCATACCCTTATAACAATGTCAGTGAAGTGCGATTCACAATAGAGCTTTTGGTGCAGGCCTTCATTTGTTTGACATTGAAGTTCAGTTTGGTTCTCCAGATATGGTTCGCAATTAAAGCAAATGTATTCAGTCCTAACTCACAGAAGTGAACCGCTATTGGTGACGTATAATTAGCATTTTTGCATGCTCCTGGTCACACTTATTGTCCTATAATTCCTAACTGTCTTATGAGAGCTGCTCATATTCTTCTCACTGTCTCTTGAAAATGTTTGAGAAAATGAAACCATTCCAGGTCTTCTGGTTTGAGCTGGTCTGCTGTGTGTTTTTTCAGGTGGTCAATTGGAGGATTTGTTTCTTTTAAAGCTGCAGTTAAAGTCGGCATGAAACGGAAGTTGCGACACACTTCCGTATTGTGATGTATTTTCGAGTGAAACTGCTAATCGAACAAGAAAAAAATGTGGGGCGGGGATCTGAGTTTATCCATTGGTTGTTGATTGGAGTGTGAAAATATTGCCGTTGTATAGCAGAATGGAGGCAGATGTGAATGTACATTTGCATTGGACACACACACCCCTACCCTACGTTGAAAAAAGAGTGAGTAAAAGATAACCATATTTTAACGTTTTGAATCACAATACACTAAATAGAAAGGAAAAAAAAACACTCGTGCTGTGCATCCCAAGATAACTGCATTCAAAAATATCAATAAACTCCAGAGGCATCTGAAGCATTGTATTCATTGTTGATCATCTCAGCAATTCAGCCGTGAAATGTCTCGAACACAACCGAGAATTTGCCGTTATTCCTCCTCATTCAAGATGTAAATTCAAGCCAGCTGACCCATAACCAAGGAAGTTTGGGTTAAGGAACGATAGTTTTGAAGGAATACAGACGAAAATACACCTTGCCATCTTCCCCAACATGTGATTGATGCTTCGTTCAACTCTACGCGAGGTTGTGGTATTTATAAGAAAGGGGCGGGGCTTAAGCTGACTAAATGGTTGGAAAAGTCCTGCATATGTCACCAGTAGGGTTGCCACTTTTGAAGTTTTAAAATAAGGGACACTTCAATGGGGTGGGGGGATCATGGCCCCTAACCACATCCTCCACAGTTTCAGCAATAAATGCATTGAGTTAATATGCATTATTAATGGGACCTGGGTAGCTCAGTGGTAAAGCGCTGGCTACCACCCCTGGAGTTCGCTAGTTCGCAAGTTCGAATCCAGGGCGTGCTGAGTGACTCCAGCCAGGTCTCCTAATTGGCCCGGTTGCTAGGGAGGGTAGAGTCACATGGGGTTACCTCCTTGTGGTCGCTATAATGTGGTTCTTGCTCTCGCTGGGGCGTGTGGTGAGTTGTGCGTGGATGGCGTGGATCCTCCACAAGTGCTATGTCTCTGTGGCAATGCGCTCAACAAGCCACGTGATAAGATGCACGGATTAACGGTCTCAGACGTAGAGGCAATTGAGATTTGTCCTCCATCACCCGGATTGAGGCGAATCACTACGCAACCACGAGGACTTAGAGCACACTGGGAATTGGGCATGCCAAATTGGGGAGAAAAAAAAAAGAAGAAGAAAAAAAGACAGAGCATGTTTCAGTTTCTTCATTTTACATTTCTATGGGGCATTTAAACCTTTATGGAGCATTTGAATTTTTTTTCGGAATAAAGTCTTAACCAGTTAATAACCTTAATCACTGATGTGGATATAAATGCTGTCAACTTTAAAAGACGGATAGGTGAGCTCCAACGTGAAATCACTTCAGGTCAGGTTTATGCTATAAATAAACACATGGGAATCACGTGTGAATTGTGAGATACATTAACAAAGACATTTCAAGAAGTGGAACGTGTATATGATGTCGTATCTTAATGCTACACTTGATAAGCTCCAGACGCGCATAATTAACAGAGACTGCAAACAGAGTCGAGTCGCACATCCGGGCACATCCCTATATCATACACTACAAGTCTTGCGATTTTCCAGTAGCTTTCCTTTTCATTCAGGATTGCCGTAACCTCTTATGCAATATCTTTTAATCTACATGATCTAGCCCTAAATAATTTCTTGCAGCTCACATTTTAATTCATGTTCTCAGCTACTTGTGTCTATTCTTCACAACATCACTGTAAGATCTGTGGTTTTATTTAAATTGCAGCGATTTTGTTTTCTAATTCTTGATTGCAGAAAGCTTGTTTTAACATTTCACTGCAGCTTTCCTAAATCATAATTTCGCAGCCACCTCTTATGTCATTTAATTCAGGACTAATTCAGCAGCAAGATTTGATGTGATCTAGCAGCAAACGTTTGGGCTAGTGTCTTTTATACTTGATTTCGCAACAAGCTTGCTTTTATTCGAAATTCTCTGTAAGCTCTTGTTTTAATTCATGACTGCACAGTTTTGTGCTGTGTGAATGGGCTTAATTTGTTTTCATAACTCCTTTAGGCTGGGTAAATGCATTTATCATATGATTCAAATTATATTTGCTCAGGTGGTGCTGGGGCTTTTTTCTCTCTCTCTTTATCAGCTTGTACGGTAAAGTCTGCTTTGGCCATGACACATAGAAGCACATCTTAATAAGGTAAGCCTTAGCCAAATCTGGCACACATCGCTATCTTAGGTCATTTAGTTCATTAGCTTTACGCCATTTTGGCCTGCGGCCCAGGCACACCTAGCTAGCATACACTCGGTGCACATGGCTCTTCGGAGCAGCAGCAGTACACACGTCTTGGCGATAGATCTGCTTGGTTGGGGGGGTTTGTGTTTTGTATTTACGTGTTATGTGTTTGTGCAGCTTCCCTGCTTTGTTGGGGATTGTTTATGTCTATGTGTGCAGCAGCATGTAACACATGCTTGATGCAGCATATCTTGCGTTTTGTCTCATTGTGCAGCAGCAGCATGTCCACATGCTAACTCCGTATGTATGTATTTTTATTGCAGTAGCCAGTCTTCGTACTTGCTCTGCAGCAGCAGCGTAGCAGATCTAGTCTGCCAAAACCTATCCTCATGTCACATGTCTCAGTGCGGCAGAAGTTTAACCTTCAAATGACAGTCTAGAGTCTTGTGAACAGTATCCAGTCGGTTTTTATTCTTTTAAATTATGCGTTGTGTATAGCAAAGCCAAAATACAACATCCACGCATGTGGACGTGGGGTCGCACAAGGTGTCCTAGAAATGTTTTTATTTGAATTCTAGACAAATTTTATACATTTGTATTTTTAAATTGCAGATTTTTATTTTTTTTAATTAGCTGTACATATTCAGACTATAGAATTCCACTTTCAAATGTTTAGATTAGGAAGAAATTAAAATTGTAAACAAACTAGGTCAAGCAAAGCTGGGTTATTTACTTGTGCCATCCAGTGGTCAGCTTATTAAGAAATTAATAATGGCCAAGATTATTAAATGCTGTAAAAGTTTGCCCATTGTAGTTCATGTTTGCTATAAAGTAAACATACAAACTTAATTTAAAGTGTTACCACATAAAACACACAAGAAACTTAAGAAACAAAGGAAAATGAATGACTTTATACTGTCTGAAAACACTTTGATCAGCATAAAAACACTTTATCGTCCATGTAGAAGCAATGTTTGAGTACAGTAATGGATACAATGATTTTACTACAATGTGAATGTGCCGCATGTCTGTTTGGTCAGTGCCACGCTGACCACTGGGTGGCACAATAACCCAGTTTTGCTTAACCTTTTGGCATAGTTTGTTTTAAACTGCAATTCTGTAATCTGAATTTTTACAGCTCCACCTCTAAAAAAAAAAAAAAAAAATCTGCTTTTTAAACATCTGTTTTATTAAATGTCACATGTCTAGAATTCAAATTAACACATTTCAAAATCCTATCCTTTTGAGCTCTTTACAGTAGTGTTTACTCCAAATGGACTCTCAGTGATCGGATCATAAAATATTTTGGACTCCATGTACTCAAAGAGCAAACCTGCCAGAAATTGAGCTGCGGGGCAATTTGAGGGTAAATGACAAATGAATCCACAAGATGGAGCTGTAAAACTTCAGGATATAGACATACAAACCCTTCAACATACACACACATGCTGAGGTAGTGTAGAAATGTTCATTACTGAAGATGCTGAAATTATACTTTATCTCTGCTCACATATCATATTATTAAAATCACACCTCTCCATACAGTTCTCAATTGTCCCAAGACTGCCATGTCATTTCAATATGACTTTCAACCCCGTATGAA
>NC_059353.1:51505000-51512500 GCF_019703515.2 Myxocyprinus asiaticus | reverse complement strand
CGTCACACACCACTCTCGCTCTGAGCTATTCTTCCTGCTGAAACAACAACAGCTGCGCATAACACAGTGTTAGCCAGAAGCGAATTATATAATTCATCCACGGACTAAGACTCTGTTTCACCTTGAATTGAACCCTTTTAGGAAAAAAAAAGCAGAAGATAAATGTGTAGGAAACCATCTGAAGATGATACTACCTGTAAAACAGTCTGTGACCAGATTTAGTCTGTTAAATATGAAAACAAACAAACAGCACGTTGTTTACACTGTTATGTCTGAATGCAAACATTTCTAGCTACACAAGCTTGATTGCACACATTCTGAAATGAATCAGAAGAGAATCTTCCGGAGTAAGGGAATCAAAGTCGGACATGTTTATAGATACACAAGCTCGATTTCATTGTGACTGCAAATCATAACACAACGCAAGTACTGTACGTGTTGCATTCTCAGCATTGCCACAAGGGGTGATATAGAACATTACTGTGTGTTTGTGGAGTAGAATTCCCATTCATTTTCTCCATTTTCCAATTGATTATTAACGATAGCTTATTAACCTTTAATGACAGACCTACTGTGAGCTTTGAGGTTGTTAATTGATGATATATTATTTTCTGTTCAAGACATCATCCACGTTATTTCAACTTCATTTAAAAAAAAAAAAAAAAAACATGTTTAATAGCAGAATTCCTGGTGAAGAACTACACTACCCATAATCCTGAAGGTAGATCCACCAATCAGAGAATCACGTCAAAAGATTGGGAAAAATACTTCTGGGAAAAAAAACAGCTGCTACTGAATAAGACATTTGAAGGAAACTGTATCGACCGCTTGAGTACTGAGTTTTTTTACCTTCACTGGAACACAAGAACAATGTTTTATAGGATACAACAGGCCCATGCGTTTACATTTGTATGGAGTTTGTTTCTCGCTTTAGTTCTCTCTATCATAACGTGTGCTGTGTTTAAATCCAGCTCATTTAATCTGTGGATGAAAGTTAATAATGTAGGTCTGTGTATGTGTGTATGTTTCTCTCGGCTGGTGTCAGGCTCACTCATGTCTGAGATTAGCTGCTACACACACACACACACACACACACACTTCTCAAACTGCTGGCTATGGAGTGTTTGTTTACACATATACTGCAGAGTAGCATTTTATTCTATGCGATTTATTCACTGCATCATTACCTGCTGACGGAAGACTAAATAAGTTTTCCAGATGTAAACACACACATCAAATAGACGTCTGGGGGTGATGTACGTGTGCTATCAGTGTTTAGTCAGTAAGAGTGAATCTCATGAAAACATGTGCAAGTCACATTTAATCCCCCAAAAATGAAAATAAAGTCTGTTTATAGTTTTGGCAATGTAATGCTATTTACCTGACAATTAAAGAGATAGTTCGGTAGGCATGGAGATATGAAGCGATGGGCCAAAAGTCAGTTTCTCACCCAAAGACCTTTCGGATTGCTTCAGAAGACATGGATTAAACCACCGGAGTTGTATGGATTACCTTTATGATGCTTTTACGTCCTTTTTGGAGCTTGAAAGTCTTTGACCCCACTGACTTATATTGTATGGACATTCTTTAAAATATCTTAATTTGTGTTCTGCAGAAGAAAGATAGTCATATGAGTTTAAGACGGCATTAAGGTGAGTAAATAATGGGAGAATTATCATTTTTAGGTGAATTATTGCTTTTAGCATTTCTCCAACAATTACTTATTACTTGGACTATCTTAATTAATAATCATGGAAATAATGTCACAAAAAAAAACAAAAAAACATCTAAATTAGCTTAAAAATAGACTTCATTTACTTTTTATTAGGGCTGTTTATCAATTACAATTTTTAATCGAATTAATTACATAGTATACAATTAATTAATCATTAATCACATACATAAATATTTGTTTTGAAAGCCCCTCAAATTACATGAATTCAATATATAATGATTAAATAATTGTAAATAGTTATATTTAAATTATATATATATATATATATATATATATATATATATATATATATATATATATATATATATAAATATAGAAAATTTAAATGCATAACATTATTTTGGCATGCAAGTAAAGCATTAAAAAAAGACAATACAAAATTAGCTTAAGAATGCAATATATATTTTATTTCCATATTATTGAACATAAGCCAATTATTAACCTATAGTTCACAACAATTCGTCAATCAGTTCGAGATTTATTATCTTGTGCTGTCTGCTGTCGGTGAGTGTGGTTTGTTCTCTGTATAAGCTGCGCATTGCCTATACAGCTGGAGTTTCGCTTACTGCCCCCTGGAGAAAACAGATGGTACTTCAAGCTTGAATTGCTCCAATGGTAGAAATATTGCTTATTACAGTCCGGGGACATGATAAATTTTTTTTTTTTTTTTTTTTTTTTTTGCGTTAACTCCCAAAAATCAGCTTATTTTACAAATCTGACAAAGCAAGAAATACATGTTTACATAACATTTGAAAAAAACGCGTTATTCTCTGCTTTTGAAGTCAAATCGTGAAGAGACATGCGCACAACACTAGTGCACATAGGATAAGCTGGTAAGAATGCCAGTAAAAGTGTTTACATGCAACGCAAAATCTGTGTAAGTGGCAAAAATCTACCCGTGTCGACCGTTTATGACCTTACTCTGATAAAGGAATGCCATTTAATGCATTTACACGACCACACACGTTGTCAGCTTATTAAGCATAATCAGTCTAGCCACTTAAACTGTAGCCATATCATTCTCTGAACCCAATCATTTCATATTCAGATGAGGGGCGGAGCCTCTAATGAAATCCTAGAATGGACCCTGCTCAGCACTCTCATGTGTGTTTCAGGCGGTGGTGTGTTGTTGGTTGAATCTCTCCTTCATGAAGATCACACTGGTCCTCTCAGCAGCTCAGTTCCTCATTAGAGGTCGACCGATAGTGGATTTTGCCGATACCGATAACTGAGGTGGTGGAAAAGGCCGATAACCGATTTATCGGGCGATAGTTTTTAAAATCGATTCATAGAATATTACACTTTTTTTTTTTTTTAGATTGCACAGACATAGAGGTCTGAGTCCAAAATGAATACAATTTATTTTTTAACCAAAATCCCAATAATGATTAGAAAAAAAAATAGAAGATTGGGTGCAGAATGTGGGACTTTTAACACTAAACAAGCCTGAAACACACCAGGGACTCTTATTTTGAAATGGCATAGACTTGGCTCCATAACAATTCTCTATATTAAATGTTTACCAAATTAAGCTATTTATAGCCTATGTATTATTATTATTATTATTATTATTATTATTATTATTATTCACAATATGAAGTTGGAGACACAATGTATGTGCTGATGAGGGACGTTTCTATATAGTCGTTTCTTCGCATGCCCTCGCTTCATTTTAAAAAAACGAACTACTTCCTCTATTCCTCATGGGTATAATCAAACACCACCCAACATTGTTTTCTCATTCAATATCCCTTTCCACTCAGAAACGCATCAGATTATGGAAGTAAAATGTGTTGAGAACGCTGTTTCATGTTGACTTTAAAAACTCAAATCCCAAAACTCATTAAGAAGCACAACTGAGGGGGTCTGGGTATCTCAGCGAGTATTGACGCTGACTATCACCCCTGGGGTCACGAGTTCGAATCCAGGGTGTGCTGAGTGACTCCAGCCAGGTCTCCTAAGCAACCAAATTGGCCCGGTTGCTAGGGAGGGTAGAGTCACATGGGGTAACCTCCTCGTGGTCGTGATTAGTGGTTCTCGCTCTCAATGGGGCGTGTGGTAAGTTGTGTGTGGATCATGGAGAGTAGCATGAGCCTCCACATGTTGTGAGTCTCTGCGATGTCATGCACAACGAGTCACGTGATAAGATGCACGGATTGACGGTCTCAGAAGTGGAGGCAACTGAGACTTGTCCTCCGCCACCCGGATTGAGGCGAGTCACTATGCCACCACGAGGACCTACTAAGTAGTGGGAATTGGGCATTCCAAATTGGGAGAAAAGGGGATAAAAAAAAGTCGCCACAGTCACGTAATTTTCATGCTATTCTTATTTACTCATGAAATGTAGTATTGCACCACCGCTAATGTTGTTGCTCCTATATAATAGATCACTTGTATTTGTATTTTGCTATGAAACTGTGAAGTATCGTGTATATCACCCATTCATGTCTTTTAAGGTTATTCAATACCAGAATGAGCTAAAACACTGAACGGATCTTTACGCCTGTTATGTTTTGTGTTTGAATGATGAAGTAGCTGTTTTCTGCTCTCTAAATATTTCTGTAGCTCTGTTACAATCCCTAGTGAGTTACCTTGCTGTTTACTGCCTACATAGGCAACATCCTAACTGAAATGGAATCTTATAATGGACTGATTTGAAAAGTGTCGTTTACGTGTTACTAAATGAATGATGAGAATTCTAATTAGCGTAAAAATACACAGCATACAAATACTGAGTCAAATAGTTTTTAATTAGTACATTTTTCTAGCACTGAATGAATTCAAGTATATTTATCAACATTTCTCTCACTTGCTGCCTAAAACATGATATCTTAAAAGGAAGCATCATTATGTTGTCCACCGTTTGGAACGATTATGCCTTGAAATGATTTCAGAACAGCCCCTGGTTGTGGTTTTGATTTGAATAAAATATTAAGATGGGAAAACGTTCTATATTATTGGTATTTACATCATATTTGGTAATTACATGTTTGTTGTGTAGAGTCGGATGTATAAGGTAATTACACAGTGAATCTGATTATTAGTAATTGAAAGTGTTGTTTAGGCACCGCTGCTGTAATGTTTTTTTCTTGCTGGCATCATTTAAAAAAGTAAAGAAAAACAAGGTGCTTGTTTTGTGTTTTTAATGTGTGACGTACAGACAGACGTACAGCTGGATCACATGATCACACACACTGAATGTGATGAATGAGTCCAGTATGAGAATCCAGTTACAACAGCATCTCTTCACCATGTGATGATGTTTGTGTGATACGGTTTATTAACAGAACTGTGCTGTATTATAAACTACATTTCATATGACACACTGACATCCCTTATCTTTCATAAAAGAACTCTTTGTGAGGGGCATTTGGTGCTCAGAATAGTTTATTTTCATGGCATGTGTTTCTGCCGTTCTTTACCATGTTATTATTATTGATAATAGACTGATATTTTGAGATGATCACATCGGCCTGATTGCTGATTAACAGAAGTGTTAGCGCATTTATGTCAGAATCAAAATCAGTAAATACTGCACTTTTTTTGTTTTCAAATATATATTTATCATATGCGTGTGTGAGAGTTTTAAGCAAATATTATGTAAAATAAGTGTTCATTTTAATTCAACAGTTTTGTGTGCGTCTTATTACATTTAGGGTACACTTTTGATTTTATTTTCTCCCAAAACACTAAATGCAAACAAAAACTCCCACAGTACTTTCCTAAACACCTGTTTGTCACTAAACACTGCAAAATATTCCTGATCCATGAGATCTTTGAGTGTGGTGTCTAAAGGTTGATTTTGAGGCAATTTGATCTAATTTATTATATATTTTTTAAATGTTGCAAATTTGTGGGCCTGGGTGACTATCACCCCTGGAGTCACGAGTACGAATCCAGGGTGTGCTGAGTGACTCCAGCCAGGTCTCCTAAGCAACCAAATTGGCCCGGTTGCTAGGGAGGGTAGAGTCACATGGGGTAACCTCCTCGTGGTTGTGATTAGTGGTTCTCGCTCTCAATGGGGCGTGTGGTAAGTTGTGTGTGGATTGTGGAGAGTAGCATGAGCCTCCACATGCTGTGAGTCTCTGCGGTGTCATGCACAACGAGTCACGTGATAAGATGCGCGGATTGACGGTCTCAGAAGTGGAGGCAGCTGAGACTTGTCCTCCGCCACCTGGATTGAGGTGAGGTAATACACTTTTGACCATTAAAATGATTCAGCTCAAGGTGTTATGTATTAAACACTTATTTGGATCATATCTGAAAGCTCTTTAGTCTATGAGGTTGTAGGTAATTCACAGTAATTAGCAGCCTACCTCTACAAAGCAATAATGAGCTAATAATCCAACAGCACCAGATCATTTTTGTCTGTGCTATTAAGATGCAAGATATGAATGTCTAACATCTCCTTTTGTGTTTCATAGAAGAAATTAAGTCATACGGGGTTGGAACAACATGAGGGTGAGGAAATGATTCACTTTTAGGTGAACTAGGTGTGATTTCAGCTAAAGTGGGCCATCAGGTAAAATGGGCCATTTAAGGTTAGCGCATGTCTGCTCTTTCATAATTCCCCCTACAAAAATTCAAATGGTGTCATCTGTGAATTGACTGGTTTAAGGCTGCTAAGGTGGGTGGGGCTAGACTTCAAAGGGAGACTGTCTTCAAAAACCACATGGTAAGGGGTGTGACAATCAACCATTACTCTCAATTAATAAGCTCTGTAAGTGGATAATACTCAAGTTACAGGACATATTTAAGTGTTTAGGTATATTTTATGAAATACAATGTTTGGTTTATATAAAATAAAAATAATTTATAAGGAAAATGCAATTTCATGTGGTGGCCCAATTTACCTGAATGTGTTAGATAACATGGGCCACTTTCCAAATAGACTTTTAATGTATTTTGTTTACAGCTCATCTTAACAATATTTTATATTACTCATCAACAAAATCATACATGTATAAAACACCAAATTCCATTTAACTCCATACTCCTTATTTTCCAGACATAATGCCAAGAAGAAAAGAAAGGGAGAGAGCCGAAAGGGACAGAAAGTACAAAGAGAAGAAAGGAATGCCAAAAATAGGGAAAGATTTAAACAGAACGATTGTCAGAATCAGAATGAGCTTTATTGCCAAGTGTGCTTACACATACAAGGAATTTGTCTTGGTGACAGAAGCTTCCAGTGTACAACAATACAAAAACAATACAAATACAGCAGCAAGACATTTAAAAAAATAATTAAAATTGAATAAAAAATAGACAATATATATACAGTGTATATATATATATATATACACACACACACACACACACACATACATATATATATATATACAGTATATATACACATACATACATACACACATACATACACACACAAACACATACATATACATATACACATATATGAATATATATACATACATATACATACATACACACATACACATACATAGTGCAAATCTAAATACGAATCGGTTATATACAGTGCAAGGGAATGTAATGGCAGAAGAGGTCTGATATGTTGGATAAATATACATAGACTAAGCTGTGTATTGCACATAATTATTGCTTAATGGGGCAGTTTTAACTGTTCATAAGATGGATAGCCTGAGGGGAAAAACTGTTCCTGTGCCTGACGGTTCTGGTGCTCAGAGCTCTGAAGCATCGGCCAGAAGGCAACAGTTCAAAAAGGTAGTGGGCAGGGTGAGTGGGATCCAGAGTGATTTTTCCAGCCCTTTTCCTCACTCTGGAAGTGT
>NC_059353.1:51492500-51502500 GCF_019703515.2 Myxocyprinus asiaticus | reverse complement strand
TGTCATTGATGACAACCCATAGATTTACAGTTTTGCACATTTTATAGGATTCAATGAGAGCAGGTGGCCACACGCACATCAGCTGTGTTCTGAATGGCAAGTATACACTGAACGTTGCCTAATAATTTTACATTTATGCATTTGGCAGATGCTTTTATCCAAAGTGACTTACAGTGCCCTTATTACAGGGACAATCACCCCGGAGCAACCTGGAGTTAAGTGTCTTGCTCAAGGACACAATGGTGGTGCCTGCTTGGATCGAACTGGCAACCTTCTGCTTACAAGTTCTGTGCTTTAGCCCACTACGCCACCACCCCCGCCGTGGTTTCGCATTTTGCATATGTGAAACAATGTAAATTATGCAGCAACAAATGAATTAATTCAAACAGTACTCCGCTACATTGTTATCACATGACCTCATTACATTGAATGTCTAAGTAGCAAAATAAACATGCATTTATTGTATGACTTCTGGTGAATTTTAATGAAGTCTATGAGTCATATGAACAACTCTTATGATACTTTTTATGATGCTTTTGCATCCGTTTTGAAGCTTGAAAGGATCAGTCCCTATTTATTTGAAATGCATGGAAAAGAACCTTAGTTATAACATTTTCCTCTGGGTGAAAATATTGTTTTGTGCATGGCATCATTTAAGTTTGCTGGTATAAATTATTCAGAATTGCTGTTACTTTGAACTTTCTAAGACACATGAAACAGGAAATAGAGAAGGTGTGTGTGTGTGTGTGTGTGTGTGTGTGTGTGTGTTTGGTGGCAGGTATAAATAATTCAATATTTCAGCAGCTCTGTCCAGAGAGAGACATAGAAAGATGGAGCAAGTCTACAGGTATGTGAGTTTTATTTATTCAGTGTGAGAAGTTGTTGAATGCAACTGAACTTTCACTAGCAGTAGAGCTAAATACACACAAAGATTCACTCTAGATCAGTGGATTTAACCCAACAGTATCACAATTGTTCGTCCTACAGAAATGTCCTTGAATGCCCTTCAATCAAACATTAAATGATTCATATTACCATAATTTAATAGGCCCAAATGTTGCTTGAATTTTGTGCTCTCAGCAGACAAAAAGTAATATGTAGTCGGCACAAGCCATGTTTATTGTCGTTGCAAGTTGAAGGAAAGTTCTGTCATCATTTACTCACCTTCATGTCGTTCCAAACAGACTTTCCTTCCTCTGCAGAACACAAAAGGAGATTTTTAAGTAATTATCATAGCCCATTTTGCAATATGATGGCAGTGGATAGTGACTCTCTTTAACCTTCCTATACTGTTCGGTTACTTTTTTCGATGTAATATAAATTTTTTGTTTAGTGGTAAAAGACTTGGTGACTTTTCCTCCAATTGGCATCTGAACACACACAAAGAAACTGGACTTGATTCAATAAGTCTAAGTGGTCGTAAAAAAAAACAAAAACACACCTTTACTGTTCGTGGTCAAAACTGACCGACCATAGCAAATTAATTGGATTCATCAAATACAATATATATAAATCAGCCTCAATGCAGAACAAACACACAAAAATGAAGGAGTGAGACTTAGAGTGCAAACCATACACACACACACACGCGCACATACGTACGCACACACACACTCAAACTTGTTTTTATATCATTGTGGGGACTCTCCATAGACTTCCATGCATTTATGGATTTTATACAGATCCCCTAAACCTAACCCTCACAGAAACCTTTTTGCATTTTTACATTTTCAATAAAACATTGTTTAGTATGTTTAATAATCCATTTCCCTCATGGGGACCGCTGGCTGGACCCCACAATGTAGGTGATCTCAGGTTTTACTATCCTTGTGGGGACATTTGGTTCCCACACATACACATACATACACACACACATACACACACACACACACACACACACACACACACACACACATACACACACACGCATGTGCGCGCACATGCACGCATACACAGAGAACAAATTCTACGTCTTCTGTTTTATACACTAATTTAATTTTCACAGTCCATTGCTGTTCATTTATATTACTGTTCATTTTTTGACCTTATTATTAATTTACTTTGAGTTATTACATTTTGATGTTTAAAATAAATGATTGGTAACAAAAATGATTATTTTATGTCTCCTTTTTGTAACACCATGGTCAGGTTTGACTGTAAGCATAATGTGACATTATTACAAAAACTGACACTTTAAGATTTTGCAACATGATGGCAGTGGATAGTGACTCTCTTTAACCTTCCTATACTGTTCAGTTACTTTTTCGATGTAATAAAAATTGTTTTGTTTAGTGGTAAAAGACTTGGTGACTTTTTCTCCACTTGGAGACACTTCAAAACAGTTTAAAAACAAAACAAAAACAAATGCTAAACTTTAACGAAAAATAGTTTGATAGTGTTTAAATATAAATATACAGGTGCATCTCAATAAATTAGAATGTCATGGAAAAGTTCATTTATTTCAGTAATTCAACTCAAATTGTGAAACTCGTGTATTAAATAAATTCAATGCACACAGACTGAAGTAGTTTAAGTCTTTGGTTCTTTTAATTGTGATGATTTTGGCTCACATTTAACAAAAACCCACCAATTCACTATCTCAAAAAATTAGAATACATCATAAGACCAATATAAAAAACATTTTTAGTGAATTGTTGGCCTTCTGGAAAGTATGTTCATTTACTGTATATGTACTCAATACTTGGTAGGGGCTCCTTTTGCTTTAATTACTGCCTCAATTCGGCGTGGCATGGAGGTGATCAGTTTGTGGCACTGCTGAGGTGGTATGGAAGCCCAGGTTTCTTTGACAGTGGCCTTCAGCTCATCTGCATTTTTTGGTCTCTTGTTTCTCATTTTCCTCTTGACAATACTCCATAGATTCTCTATGGGGTTCAGGGCCGGGGAGTTTGTTGGCCAGTCAAGCACACCAACACCATGGTCATTTAACCAACTTTTGGTGCTTTTGGCAGTGTGGGCAGGTGCCAAATCCTGCTGGAAAATGAAATCAGCATCTTTAAAAAGCTGGTCAGTAGAAGGAAGCATGAAGTGCTCCAAAATTTCTTGGTAAACGGGTGCAGTGACTTTGGTTTTCAAAAAACACAATGGACCAACACCAGCAGATGACATTGCACCCCAAATCATCACAGACTGTGGAAACTTAACACTGGACTTCAAGCAACTTGGGCTATGAGCTTCTCCACCCTTCCTCCAGACTCTAGGACCTTGGTTTCCAAATGAAATACAAAACTTGCTCTCATCTGAAAAGAGGACTTTGGACCACTGGGCAACAGTCCAGTTCTTCTTCTCCTTAGCCCAGGTAAGACGCCTCTGACGTTGTCTGTGGTTCAGGAGTGGCTTAACAAGAGGAATACGACAACTGTAGCCAAATTCCTTGACACGTCTGTGTGTGGTGGCTCTTGATGCCTTGACCCCAGCCTCAGTCCATTCCTTGTGAAGTTCACCCAAATTCTTGAATCGATTTTGCTTGACAATCATAAGGCTGCGGTTCTCTCGGTTGGTTGTGCATCTTTTTCTTCCACACTTTTTCCTTCCACTCAACTTTCTGTTAACATGCTTGGATACAGCACTCTGTGAACAGCCAGCTTCTTTGGCAATGAATGTTTGTGGCTTACCCTCCTTGTGAAGGGTGTCAATGATTGTCTTCTGGACAACTGTCAGATCAGCAGTCTTCCCCATGATTGTGTAGCCTAGTGAACCAAACTGAGAGACCATTTTGAAGGCTCAGGAAACCTTTGCAGGTGTTTTGAGTTGATTAGCTGATTGGCATGTCACCATATTCTAATTTGTTGAGATAGTGAATTGGTGGGTTTTTGTTAAATGTGAGCCAAAATCATCACAATTAAAAGAACCAAAGACTTAAACTACTTCAGTCTGTGTGCATTGAATTTATTTAATACACGAGTTTCACAATTTGAGTTGAATTACTGAAATAAATGAACTTTTCCACAACATTCTAATTTATTGAGATGCACCTGTATATAAATGTACAACTTGTGATCAAATTTAGATGACTACACAATAGAACACTGCAGCCATCAACTGGCTTTTATTGTCAAAACAACATTTTATTTTATTTAGTTCACCAGATGGCAGCAATCTGCCCCAATACATAACACATTCTCATATTTTCTTCATGTTTCAACTTATATAAGTGTATGTTTTGTAGTGAATTTACATGAATTTGATTAATTGCATATGCAAATGAATAGTGAAATTGAGAAATATATATGTAAATAAGATTTAAATCCCCAAAAAAGTGCATCATTTTATTGTTTTTACTTAAGGGAAGAAAAAATATTATAATTTCTTAAAAAATTAAAAAAATGACTGTGAACAGTAATCGGCCTTTTAACAGAATAGGAGGGTTAAAGCTTAAAAAAGGACCCAAAAGCATGATAAAAATAGTCCATGCTAGTATTGCTTCATTCGTAAATGATTCTGTCTTTTTGAAAGAATCTTTTAAGTGAACGACTCATTCTCGTTCACCTCCATAAACTGACTCATATTTCTCGTTCACTGAAGTTTCAAGACGAGACTCCTCGTTTGGAACTGAATGTACTGATCCACTTGTTCGTGAAGTAAATAAATGAATCGTTGTACGTGAACGAAGATCCGCCAACTGGCTGAAAGAGAGCAGGCTTTGTTCAGTTTGACAATCTCATTCAACAAGAAAAAGTGTAGGATGAATTATGTGTAAAAGCAACTGATTATGACCACACATTACAATGATATAAGGACGTTATTAAAACTCATAAGTATTTTTAATTCTAGTATTGTTGTCTTTTTTGTATAGCTTGATGAAAAGTCATGTTCACAGTATGATAGATATGCTTTATTGTCATGATGCTTAAACACTCTAGTCTCTCAGTAGAATTGTGGACAGGCAACTTTAATAAAAGATAAGTAGACTTGTTTCGGTTGTGAATAGCTTTTGGTTCAGTGCGATGACTTGACTCAAAATGTAAGAGATACACATTTGTTGCCATCTACAAAGATGAAATAAATGGGGAATAAATATGAACGAATCCTTTTCGTGAACGGATTCAAAAGACTTGAGTCACTGAGATGAATCAAATTCCCATCCATGCACCTTTCACGCCATACTCCACACAGAGTGAGTAAATGATGACAGAAGTTTAATTTTTTTTTATTATTATTTGGAATGCCCAATTCCCAATGTGCTCTAAGTCCTTGTGGTGGCGTAGTGACTCGCCTCAATCTGGGTGGTGGAGGACGAATCTCAGTTGCCTCCGCGTCTGAGACGTCAATCCGCGCATCTTATCACGTGGCTTGTTGAGCGCATTACCATGGAGACGTAGCACGTGTGGAGACTTCACGCTATTCTCCGCAGCATCCACATACAACTCACCACACACCCCACTGAGAGCGGGAACCACATTATAGTGACCACGAGGAGGTTACCCCATGTGACTCTACCCTCCCTAGCAACCGGGCCAATTTGGTTGCTTAGGAGACCTGGCTGGAGTCACTCAGCACACCCTGGATTTAGAACTTGCGACTCCAGGGGTGGTAGTCAGCATCTTTACTCGCTGAGCTACCCAGGCCCCCCAGAAGTGAAGAGTGAAACTCTTACATTAATGTAGTCTGGAGTGGTATTTTCTTTTAATCCATTCTGCAAATTCTTTAAGTTTTCACTGTGATTTCTTCTGGCTCTGTTTATTTGTCTTCTATCACTCTAGTTGAAATGAATATGATGCAGCAGCAGCTTTTTAATCACTTCAGTCCAAATCCTTCCACTGAGTTGTTTACCTGAAGTGACAGAAACCAAAACTGACCCTGACAGGTAAGTATAATGTGTTAACCCTGCGTGACCCCTTGTGTGTTGTGCCACAACCACAATTCAATTGACTGTTCGCTAACAAATACTAAATAGTCCAGTGCCATTAAAGCCAAATGTCTCCCAAGACTTTAAAAATGTCATTTCATACTTAATAATCATGGTCTGATGAAAGTAAAGCTAGAGTGGTACAGTGGCAAGAAAAAGTATGTGAACCCTTTGGAATTACCTGCATTTATGTATAAATTTGTCTTAAAATCTGGTTTGATCTTCATCTAAGTTACAATAATGAATAAACACAATCTGTTGTAACTAATAACACACTAATTATTGTATTGTCCTTGTACATAGTTGAATACATCATTCAAACGTTCACAGTGTAGGTTGGAAACAGTATGTGAACCCCTAGGCTACTGATGTCAACAAAAGCTAACTAGAGTCAGGAGTTGGCAAACCTGGCATCCAATTAATGAAATGAGATTGGAGGTGTGGGTTACAGCTACTTTGACTTATAAAAAGCACTCAAACATTTTGAGTTTGCTATTCACAAGAAGCATCTGCTGACGTGGACCATGCCTCATAAATCTCACAAGAATTGTTATCTCGAAGAGCTTAGATATCCATCTGTCCACAATTAGACAAATTGTCTATAAATGGAGATTATTTAGTACTGTGGGTACTCTCTCTAGAAGTGGCCGTCCAGCCAAGATGACTCAAAGGACACACCAAAAACCATAGAGAGACAGATAAAGACTTGAAGGAATCATTGGAACTGGTTAACATCTCTGTTCTTGAGTCTACTATACAGAAAAAATTAAACAGGTATGGTGTCCATGGCAGGACATCACGAAGGAAGCTGCTGCTTTCCAACATTGCTGCACGTCTGAATGTTGGCAAAGGCCACCTTGACTCTCCACAACGCTACTGCAAAAATGTTTTGTGGACTGATGAAGCTAAGATTGAATTGTTTGGGAAGAACACGCAGCATTACATATGGCATAAAAAGGGCACCGCATACCAACATGAAAACATCATCCCAATGGTGAAGTACGATGGAGGGAACATCATGATTTGGAGCCTGGACTGCTTGCCATCATTGAGGGAAAAATGAATTCCCAAGTTTATCAAGATATCCTACAGGATAATGTCAGGGTGGCTGTGTGCCAGCTGAAGATCAGTAGAAGTTGGGTGATGCAGCAGGACAATGACCCTAAACATCAAAGTAAATCCACTACAGAATGACTTCAAAAAAAGAAAATCCATCTTTTGGAGTGTCCCAGTCAGAGCCCAGACCTTAACCCAATAGAGATGCTGTGGAATGACCTCAAGAGAGACACCAGACATCCTAAGAATATGTCTGAGCTGAAGCAGTTCTGTAAGGAAGAATGATCCAGAATTCCTTCTGAACATTGTGCAGGTCTAATCCACAGCTACCGGAAACACTTGATTGAGATTATTGATGCCAAAGAAGGATCGACCAGTTATTAAATCCAAGGGTTCATTTACTTATTCCACAGCACTGTGAGTGTTTAACCCTCTGGGGTCTGAGGGTGTTTTGGGCCCCGGAGAAGTTTTGACATGCCTTGACAATTGTGCTTTTTTTCAGTTGCTTAAAAACATATTAATGGCTAAATTCTGATAACATTGTATTCAGCACAAACTGGGCTACAATAATGTGTGAACAACATGTATGTACATGTTTGTATTTTTGAAAAAACAAAAATGTTAAGTCACAGAAATAAGGCCATATAACACATACTAAACATTTGTTCACAAGACTTTTGAGAACTGGATCTTGTAGTCTAGATTTTTTGCTACAAAATGATGTGAAAACCATCCTGATCACTCATTCATACAAAACAATATAGTCATTTAACTTTTGTAAGACACTTTTAGTGTTAGAAAGGCCATATGTGAGGAGGTGTGGATGATCATGAATATTAATGTGATTCACACCTGAGGAGACAAAGACCCCTCCCCTGAGAGAGAATGAATGTGAGGAGACTTAATGATTGAATGTATTATCTGACTATACATTTTCTTCACATAAAGACTTTACTTAAAAACCTTAGACCTACACTACCGTTTAAAAGTTTATAGATCAGTAAGATTTTTTAATGTTTTTAAAATAAGTCTCTTCTGCTCACCAAGGCTGCATTTAATTGATCCAAAATACAGCAAAAACAGTGATATTGTGCAATATTTTTACAATTTTAAATAACTGTTTTCTATTTGAATATATTGTAAATGCAATGTATTCCTGTGATCAAAGCTGAATTTTCAGCATCATTACTGCAGTCTTCAGTGTCACATGATCTTCAGAAATCATTCTAATATGCTGATTATCTAATGTGGGCATACTTACAGAACATTTTACACATTTACACCTGAACAGATATTTGCAAGCACAAGCTTCATTGATGATAATGAGGCAGCATAAACACTAGTTAAAATATAATCTAAACATTCATATTATTTTATATCATATTACATATCATATTTATATCATACAGCATACAATTTAAATACCTGCTTTAGCCGAAACAACATTTAAATGTAACTAAAACTTGCCTATTAGGACATATTTCAAATGTCAATACTCTGAATCCTGGCTGGCAAGTCTGAAAATAGTCCAACTAGTAAAATATGTTTATATAATATAGCATGTCAACTAATGTAAGTAAATCTAAATGACTTTCTCATCCAGAATTGTATCCTCAGCTGGATCAAGTCGCTCCTCAAAATGTCTGAGTCTCGCTCTTCTTCTGAGGAAAATGTGAACTCTTCGTCACTATCCAGTACCATCTGTAGAGCTTCCTCACCTGTGTAGCGTGCCATCTTTCAAACGCTCAGGAAAGTGAATTAATCTGATGATGAAACTTGTTTTTTTGTGTGTGGATTTTTTCCCCTTTTTCACCCAATTTGGAATGCCCAATTCCCAGTGCGCTTTTAAGTCCTCATAGTCGCGTAGTGATTCACCTCAATCCGGGTGGCGGAGGACGAATCTTAGTTGCCTCCACGTCTGATAGTCAACCCGTGCATCTTATCACGTGGCTTGTTGAGCGCGTTGCCACGGAGACATAGCGTGTGTGGAGGCCTCACGCTATTCTCCGCAGCATCCACGCTCAACTCACCACACGCCCCACCTAGAACGAACCACATTATAGCGACCATGAGGAGGTTACCCCATGTGACTCTACCCTCCCTAGCAACCGGGCCAATTTGGTTGCTTAGGAGACCTGGCTGAAGTCACTCAGCACGTCCTGGATTCGAACTCTGATGATGAAACTTGATGTTTTTTAAGGCATTGTTGGGGGCATTTACCATTTGCATTGATCGCCTCAGCACTTTACCGTATGAATAGCGCCCTCTGCTGGTGGGTGGGATCACATTAGGGATAATTAGCTGAGCCAGGAGAAACTGTACATCGCTTTGTTTCATAGACATTTTAAGTTTTCTTTAGACATATGTTTCATGTTTGTGTGATAAATATTCGCGGAGTTTCAGTTCATTTTTGTGACGTGTCTCAGAAAGATGCTCACCGAGACAGAGACAGCTGAAAGCACACCCTGTTTATTTTCTTTATTTTACAAAAGCACAAGGTTTTGTTGTTATTGTGAGTGTACACAAATAAAAGTAGACCCTTTATAGTCTCTAATGATGTCTTACACTTATCTGTATGCCCAAAAATGACGGAGTATTTTAAGTTGTTTCCACTGTTATGTGGAAAAAATCCATCAGGACGCGCCGGCGCATCCATCGACCCCTAAGGGTTAAAGGGATGTGTTCAATAAAGACAAGAGAGATTATAATTGTGTGTGTGTTGTTAGCTTAAGCACATTATGTTTGTCTATACTAGTGACCTTGATGAAGATGAAATCACATTTAATGACCAGTTAATGCAAAAAAAAAAAAAAACAGCCAATTCCAAAGGGTTCACATACTTTTTCTTGCCACTGTTAATTTAAAGGAATATTCCGGGTTCAATACAAGTTAAGCTGAATCGACAGCATTTGTGTCATAATGTTGATTACTACAAAAATGTATTTCGACTCGTCCCTCCTTTTCTTTAAATCTGTGTTCCAGTGAGACACTTACAATGGAAGTCAATGGGGTCAATGTTTGGAGGGTTTAAAGGCAGAAATGTGAAGTACTTGCATTAATTCTTCTGTTAAAACTTGT